>NC_042960.1:8174824-8237324 GCF_901001165.1 Salmo trutta
ATGAAGGCAGCCTACTCGGCAGTCACATGATCAAACATAAAAACGAGAAAGGATCCTCAAGAAGAAAATGTTCAAGATTTCCGCATTGAAGAAACGAGTGGTGCATGCAGGGTAGTTTGGATGAAACCTTTCTTGGGTACTGCTTCAATGAAATGAAGGTAAATACATCTCGTTAAAATGTTGAAAACAGATTTCCCTTATATAACCAAGGATATTTTCTTTGAACGTTTACATTACATGTGAGTGAAATTCCAGGATTTTTACTCAGGTGATTCAAATACATTATGAATCTTTTTTCTCTTTCTTAAAAGGGCCTTTCCTTTTGAACAATCTTCAAAAACTGTTTAAGCTAATTACCGGTTAACAATACCCACTCCATATGGCATGGCTCTGTCAAAAGAGGGCAAATCCATACGCCATCATACAATGAATGTCCAGGTTCAAGGGCTTGCTAATTAGCTACTAGCCCTGGCTGAAATTACCATTTCAAAGAACAAAGATAATCCCCACTGAAAAGAGAGAGACTACCAATAGAAATATGTGGACTATCATTGCAGACCTGTTGTGTAGATATCTATTGCATTTTAAGAGTTATATAAGCACTCAATGAGGACAATTTTAAAGCAACTTAGCTATCATTGTGTTGCCCGGTCTTCTGTTGTCTAATGAGCTGATCACTGATGAGTCTGATGATGAGGACCTTCACAGAGAGGAAGACCGCGAATCAAACAACATGATTGAGGTTGGTTATAATCAGGATCACAAAGGATATATTATATTCATGTATCCAATGTCGGTTTGTGTGGTTGTTGGTTTAGCTTTCTGCAACTTTGCAGCAAGTAAAGTCTGCATGTGTAGGTGCTTACTGCGTCATGATTTCAAGGTGTCCCGATATCTTTTCCAACTGTCCAGTTATCTGGTTTTAATGTCCATTCTAGAATGCCCTTCCAGCCAATCAGAAACGAGTATTCATTCAATACCGCTGTATAGCTTGATTGTCAGTTCAGACAAAACCATGTCTTCTCTGGGGTTATGCAGACCGACCACATGTTTTAAACAGATAAAAACACAGATCACATCAAGTAGCTGAGCAGTATCAACTCTACGAGCTCGACAACATATGTTTGTCTACCGAGTCCTTTCTCCTCTAAGAGGATACATTTATCATTGACTGAAGCATGAAATGGGAGGGAATCGATGTCTAAATGGCGTCAGCGTGCTTTAATGTGGTTCATCTTGGAGTGTTGAGGTTTAAGCTGTGTTTATACCTCTATTAGAGGTAGCGAATGATGTCACTAATAAATCAACATTATTATCATAACAACAGTGTCTCAGAGTACAAGTGCTGATCTAGGATCAGGTCCTCCCTGTGTCCATATAATCTTATTCGTTATGATCTAAAAATACAAAACTGATCCTATACCTGCACTTCTACTCTGAGACTCTTTGGTTGTATTTACATGTATTTCCACTAATTGGTCTCACTAAAATTCTAATCCGATTGTCAAGAGACCAATCCGTTGAAAAAGATCCGAATTGGGCTGCCTGTGTAATGTAGCCTTTGTGAATACAGGCCCTATTCCGCAGATGTGAGAACAGAAATGCTTCTGTTTCCTCATCCTGACCCACACCCTGATCTAATGATATTCACTCTTTCATACAGATGAAGACACGTTTTAATATATGAGAAGGATGCTCACTGGATGGAAAACAAAACAGTCAAACTCTATTGGGAGTTTCCCCGTGTTAGGCGCTCAATTAACTGTGTCACAATCACACAGACAGGTGCACGGCTCGCTGCAGCAGTGTGCGCACCCTTTAAATATGGTGTTTGGCATCTGTAGCGTAGCACGGCGGATTGGATGAGGTAAAAATATAATTATAGCTGATGAGGCGCGCGGCCTAGCGAGCAGAGGCAGCGCTGTGTGACAGTGTACCAGCAGAGAGCTTTTTAATTTGTCGGATCAGATCGTGACATGCTCCATCAGAGGACGGGGGGAAATCTTTTCATTTGTGCAGAAGAAAGGAGGAAAGGAGGGTCAATTAGCATCAACCATTAGACAACCGCGTGACAAGCACTGTGTTACCACGTGCAGCACGGGACAGTCAAACTAATGAGAGAGGTAGAGATGTTGATCCAGGTTGGACAGAGATTCTGCAGTCGTCCTGATTTCCTCCGGCTCTGACACTAATCACAAGTAAAACATCTGACACCCTACACATTCTTTACAGTCACAGCCGCTGAGGAGAAGTTTCGCTCTAGAGATGCCGTCTTCATCGTCCTGTATGTTGTCATATGATGTGAGGCTATGTAGATATCCTTGAAGCAACAACTTGAATGAGGACAGGGACTCTCGTGCTCAAGCTCATTGTATTGTGAGATTGTTGTTGCTCTAGTATGTTGTATTCGGCATGTGACAAATACATATTTTGTATTTGATTCCCTGTTCACTACCACATCTAATATGCGAGCTCCTGTCCATCCTACATTGTTGCTAAGTTACGAACTGTATAACTAATCCAACTGTGCTCTACTGTATTGTGACTAGGTCTCACAAAGTCTCACGTCAGAATTAGACGTTCATCCATGTTTTACTCAATTGTCAAGTTTCGAAGTTGTTGCCAAACATCACATTTTGACGTGTTTAAGGTTAAGTTTAGATATTAACTCCGAATGTTTAAGGTCAGGGTTAAGGTTAGGCATTAACTGTGAAATCTTAAGGTTAGGCATGAATTAACTCAGAATGGTCAGCGTAAGGGTTAAGGTTGGCATGGACTATAAACAAAAAATCTCAAAAACAACTTTCTATCACTTGATTCAAACTTGTGACATTTGAATTAGAGACCTATGCTTAAAGCACATCCACCATCCTCGTCCACAACGACCTGTCAAAACCGAAAACTATTTGAAGGTAACAACGCTCACTGTTGGCCCTAGTGGCTAGTTTAACGTCATCTCCCGACGTCCTCAGACATGGATGGGACGGTCGAATTCTGACTTGTATCACGGGTGATCCTGGGTGTGTATTGACTGTATTCAAAGTGGCAAAACGGCTTCAATCTACCACCTACATAACAGTGCCACAAGGGGGGTTGTTGATGCCGGGGAAGTTTCTCAATCTCATATTATCAAAATAGACCCATTTCAAAGGGACTGTGATTTCTTTGGGCACGTGCATTATTTGACATGGCTGATGGTTACAGGTGCGATGGGGAGCTCTTAATATTGATCTGGAGGACCTAGAGGTATGTAACATCATTATGAGGCCTGACCTTATCCTCCGCTGCCCTGCAGCCCCCTTTGTGTGTGTGTGTGTGTGTGTGTGTGTGTGTGTGTGTGTGTGTGTGTGGCTGCTACTGCTCAGGATCCCGGCCCCAGTCTAATGCCTTACCCCCGAAGGACCGGACTGCGTGCCATGGCCTCCAGTCTGTCATGGGAAAATTGGTGGTGGTGTTATTTGTTTTGCTGACCTCACGGCTCACCTCACTTTCTCTGGCTCTAATCAGTCGCGGCTCAGGGTTCTGCCCCCTCTTAGAACAGGTTGCATGGTGTTGTAGGCGAAGCCTGGTTGCTTTCCTGTGGAGGTGGACGGGCATAATTATATTATATAAACAATGGATACAGACGTTTGGAAGGAGATCTGATGTTGAGATATTTGAGAGATGGGTTTTTCCTTCAGGGTGATGAAGTATACAAATGACCATATTAGGTACCAGGAAGCCCAATAGTGGACTAATGTGATCTTTAGTTAGCTCATGCAGATGACTGGGGTTGGACAACAGCTCAGTTACATTGGTGCATGTGACCCGGATCACAGTTTATGTCTGACTCCTTATGCCTTATTTCAGTCTTGGTAGTGACATGATAGTGTTATGTAGGTATTTTGGTGGAACGTCTCACCTAAAGTGAATTGCTACAGACAAACCAATAGTTGTGTTTAAGAACTATCCAACACAGCACACGATAACACATCCTTACACTCAGTGTAAATGCTATATTTAGTCCTTGGCACAAGATCAAATGGAAAAGGATCAAGGAGTTTTGTGTTGCAGTTGAGCCGTAATTCAAGCAGCATTTTTTTTTTCTTTCTTAAATCACAAGTTGCATTATCTCAGGGTTGGGGATTCCCTGTTGTTGAAAAGAGCTAAGTGACACTTCAGTAATTCCTGCAAGATTCATCCTGGATTTTTATTTTCGGTCTGTGCATTAAACAAGGTATTATATCAAAGAAAGGTGTTGCTGCCGCTGGAACCTGTCACATCTCCCAGGTAAAAACAGATGAATAAATAAAGGACTGACGTGGTGGTGGAGAATGTAGAAACACACCTCTGTGTGTGTGTGTGTGTGTGTGTGTGTGTGTGTGTGTGTGTGTGAGAGAGAGTGGTTTGTGTGTGTGTGGCATCCATAGATGCTCTCCTAACAAGCGTTGACCTTTTGCACCTACATGTAAAGAACTCCCGAGATCAGAACAGGAGAAGGGGAAGAAGAAGGAGGAGGGGGAAGCTATGTGTGTGAATAAAGGCATACCACCGCCAGCAGCCAAGAGACTTCATCCTCTCTCCTCTCTCTTCTCTTCCTCTCTCCTCTCTGCTCGTGGTGGGTGCAGTCAGAGCATTGTCTATGTGTTCTATTCTCTCTTCCTCTCCTCTCCGCCCTTCTCGTCCTCCTCTCCTTTCTCTCACGGAGTGTCTCTGTTCTGAGCTAGCAGCAGTTATACCTTGTTGGCGGAGGAAGCCACAAAGGAGCGGAAGTGTAATAAAAACAGCAGTCTCTGGTGATCTGGGTGTAATTGGGATTGTTAACGTGGAGAGCTCCTGAGGGAGACTGAGTGGAGGAGAGGAGTGTGTCTGTCTTTGTGTAAAGTAAAACATACATGCTCTGCTCCTCTCTCTGCAGCGTACCTTGATTCCGAATAAGTACAGTAGTCAGAGCTAAAAGAAAAAGAGTAAACAAGTCACCTGAGCTATATCAAGCCCTAGCTGCTACTATTATGATTTTATTCTTTGTTTTATTTTTATTTTATTTAGGTGCTTTTTTATTTATATGTTGTAAAGCTACAGTGAAGCCCGGTTTTGATTCAGAATTCCTCAGAGAACTTGTGTTTTTAAGAGAAAATGAACGTGCTAGTGTTCAGGCATATCTTTTGATGAGGAAGGAACATTCTGCTGTGTTTTTCCACTGAGTCGCTGTATCATGATACAAATTGAGGCACAACACCTTCGACATAATCGGCGCATCGAGGTGTAATATTGTATGTTGAAGTCAGCAAGTCATATGGATGGTTAGTCCTCTTACATTAATGAATTATTAATGAGTAGTAATTAGCAATTCATTCATTTGTAGTCCAATAATTGACTAACTTGACTGTATTTTGTTGCTTCTGCCAAATGTTCAATAATGTAGCCTGTAACGCTTACTGTGTTTTTATAATGCAATGGAGTGTAATTTAGAGCACCTATTGGAACAGCAAGGTAGACAGGCCTACAGTGAGATATCTGCTAGTATTTTCCCTGATGACTAAATAACTCATCGTATTCCACCATGCAATCAATGCAACGAGGCAACGTTCCATTTTCCAGGAGAAATTGCAACATTCCAAATCAAAACAAATTGTATTAGTCACATTTCATTTAACTTCATCATTTCACTAACTATTCATGCTTTGTGGTAGTTAGGTTGGTAAGATTGGAGATATCATCCTTCAAACATGAGCAGCCTATAGGCCTACAGGCACCGCGAACGAGCGCATTCAGAACTAGGCCTACATAACTTCGATTAATATTGTAGCCTATTGAACACTGTCAAAGGAGAAAAAGCACTTCAAAGTCAATTGCTTGCGAGTACAGCCCAATTGATTTATTTGACCTAAGTTATACTAGCTTACTTTATTGTGTGTTTCACTGTGGATGAACATTTCATACGCCGATTTATAGGTGGTGAAATATAAATGATTTCGTTAAAGTTTCATCATAAATCAGTCCGTCGCTATATGTGAGGAGACACTGATTGCCCCTTGATGTCTCAGGGGCGCGGGCGCGAAGGTTGGCTTCAGCGCGCCTGTCGTCCCACTTGAGAGGCAAACCGCCTGCCGGGTGGCTCTCGCGATGTAAAGTGCTTGTGCACTATCACCAACAGCTTTGTTGCAGCCGAGGGGACATATTAAATGTCTATGTGAATCAAAATCTTACCGAAAAGGCACTGACAACTAGTGCGCTAACAAAGAGAGCCATCGTGTTGTGTGTGTGCTCGAGACAAGTGCAGCTTCGCGTCATCGTCTGTAGCAGAGCGTGCAGCGGGGTTTTTGCATGCTATATTCATGGCCCAACATCTGTCCTCTCAGCGTTAAATTGCTTTATTGACTTCAGCATAGGCGGTGCACTAAAATTGATAGCAGCATATTATCAGAGATAGGAATCTTAGTTATTTTATTTTGGTGGTTTTGCGAGGATAATCTGAGAGCTTGTTGAGGTTCTGGCTCTCCAGTTTCTCCAATATGCAGACATTCCCTTACAGTAAAAACACATTGTCTGGATATAATATGATTCTTTACAATACAATAGCATAGTTGTTTGAACAATAACCACAGTAGCTTTGACTATACTATAGTACTGTAGCTGTTTTCATGAAGGGAGTACCAGTTTATTCGCAGATACTGATAGATAGGCTACAGAAATTGGTATTTAACGAATAGCATTTAAAAATGTGAAGAATTAAAAAAAAAAAACAAGAGTAACTATTTAGCCCACAACTACCGTTCAACACAATCTCTTTCCCTCCCAACTTAAATTCAATTCTTATTTTCAAGCTCAATGATCATCACACTACTATAACCAAAATACACTCAGAGGTGTGACTTTGTAAGCAGAGACGAAATGCTATATCTGCAGACAGACTCCAGATTCTGTCATTTTGTTTTTAGATATAGGCCTTACCGTTATATTTTCCATATGAGTATTCAATCACCATCTTATATCAATTAGCCCATCCAATGGACTTCAACATATTAAACAAATTAGACAAGCCTTGTTAATTAGAATATGATGAAAGGTTTTTAATTATATCACTGATGAAGTAGCCTAATTAGTATAAAGATATGATAATAGCCCGCTGCGACAAGTATATAATTGTATTGGGTTTGCAATTAAATCCTAAAGACTTTTAAAGAATCCACTTTCCACTGTCATTGATCAAATATTTCACACATGACGCTCGTCCATGCACCAGTGACATAAAAATTCACAATAAGACTGAGTTAACCCATATAGCTCGTCTATTGATTATTTCCATAGCTAATCTCCAAACGAATAAATTCGTCAAGGTGAATTACGCACATAAACAATATAACCCGGGAGCAGGTCACTTATTGAAAAGCTGTTTCACATAGCCCTAAATTAATTTCAAATCTAGTAATCTTATCTTTTCCCCGACCCATAATTTGTTTAAAGATGTTCCTACTGTCTTCAATGTGCCTATGTTGCCATAATGAAATGATAGTCAAGCATTTAACTTTGATTTATCTTGCCCCAACAGGGATGTCGCTTCATGGAGCTGTCCAAGGCACTTTCCTCATAGCCATCCCTACAAGGACTTTCCTATTTCCTCTATTGCCTAATTCGTATCTTTAAACTGAACTCCACTTTGACATTTTTTTGAATGAAACGGCACAATATGAAGAAATAATAATGGAAATGGCTCGGCTATATTTGGTTATTTTTCCTCTTTCCATGTGGATCCAAAATAAATTCGACGAAGAAGGACACAATGCTGGATAGAGAGCTGTTTGAAATGAATGCCTTGTCGCAGACTGCCCATGCGCAGAGTCCCCAGCGGCGGTGTGGCTAATGAAGAATAATAAATCATGAAAGGTTTTTCAGGTACAGCCGAGAGAGTGTAAGAGGAGAGGGGGCGAGTGAGAGAGGGGGGGGGAGAGAACGAAAGAGCGAGCGAGAGCGAGTGTGTGAAAGAGCGGCGCAGAGAGAGAGAGAGAGACACAGCCTGCCCTTCGCCTCAGAGCAGAGGCAGATCGAGTCCCCGCAGCATTGAACGTAGTCGAGGTATCGAGACTGTCACTGGTATCTCTTTATTACAGTAAATTGTGAAACGGAAACTTTGCAGAAAAAAGATAAACGAATGAGACAATCTTTTTACGCGCGGTTGTGTTTTGGAAATCCGTACCAGGAGGAGAGAAAACAACTTTTTTCCTACTATTAGTTTTTCGTTGCATAATCTTGGAGGAGCTCTCCAAAACAACGACACATCCACGGCGACCAAAATAAGACTCTTGGAGGACGAAATTTAGAGAAAGAACGAACGAATAATATTAACATTATTTTTTTTGTCATCGCGCCACAGCCCATAGCGGAAGAGGTAAACGAGGGCGCAGGCGACATTCGATTGCATGGCGCGTGCGACATCTCCTCTCCAGCAAAACTACGGCGCGCGGCCATACCTCCATACACAGGGCTAGGTAATAATATATGCGCCAACAACTAGAGAATTGGATGTTCATCTTTCCATATTGTAGCAGCTACAGTTACAGTATATAAGACAGTGTCTTTAGATTCCCGGAGAAGCAACACTGGGTTTCAACTCCAATCGAAGAGGCGGAGTCTTAACTTATTAAAAGGAACTTGCCGAGACTCGGACGCCTGCAAACATGATGATGATGTCTCTGAACAGCAAGCAGGCATTCGCCATGGCCCACGCCAGCTTGCCCGAGCCCAAGTATTCCTTGCATTCCTCCTCGTCCTCCACGTTGACTTCGAATGCGCCCTCCTCGTGCTCGTCTTCCCGACACAGTAGCACCATCATCAGCAGCGGCGGAGGCAACTCGGAGGCGATGCGCCGAGGATGTCTCCCAACCCCACCGGTACGTATTCTGCATAATTACCGCTTAAAGGCACATTTTGACAGCCCCCTTTTTTTCTTGATGTTTTTTTCATGTCTGCACAGCAAATCACCCAGCACCTCCATTTTTTTCCCCCTTCCTCTCGCCAACTTATGTATTCAGTCGGGTTTGCCTTACGTATTAATTTTGATGACCTGGGATGTTGCATGTGTCTTGTTTTGTGTGTTCTTTTTTAGGATTTTTTTTTCTCATCTCATTCAGGAAATGTTTTAAACCGCGGAGTGGAGTGAGAATTCCCTACTGACAGTTATGTGTGCATTCTATTTGCAATTGCAGAGCAATATATTCGGAGGCTTGGATGAGAGTTTGTTGGCCCGCGCTGAAGCTCTGGCGGCGGTGGATATTGTCTCGCAGACCAAGAGCCACCACCATCCTCCACACCACAGTCCCTTCAAGCCGGACGCGACCTACCACACCATGAACACTCTCCCCTGCACCTCCTCGTCGTCTTCTTCCTCGGTTCCTATTTCTCACCCTTCAGCCCTTTCCGGCCACGGTCACCACCACCATCATCACCATCACCACCACCACCAACCCCACCAGGCGCTGGAGGGCGACCTGCTGGACCACATCACCCCAGGACTGGCTCTCGGGTCCATGGCAGGGCCAGACGGCTCCGCAACTGCGCACCCTGCTCACATGGCGGGCATGAACCACATGCACCAGGCAGCCCTCAACATGGCTCATGCCCACGGGCTACCATCCCACATGGGCTGCATGAGCGACGTGGACGCCGATCCCAGGGACTTAGAAGCCTTCGCTGAGAGGTTTAAACAGAGACGGATCAAACTCGGCGTGACCCAGGCGGATGTAGGGGGAGCATTGGCCAACCTGAAGATTCCTGGCGTGGGCTCCCTCAGCCAGAGTACCATCTGCCGATTCGAGTCCCTCACCCTCTCCCACAACAACATGATAGCTTTGAAGCCCATTCTACAGGCATGGCTGGAAGAAGCCGAGAAATCACACCGGGAGAAACTCAACAAACCCGAGCTATATAACGGCGGAGAGAAGAAGCGGAAGCGCACGTCTATAGCAGCACCGGAAAAGCGATCACTGGAAGCTTACTTTGCCATTCAGCCGCGTCCTTCCTCAGAGAAAATCGCTGCTATAGCAGAGAAACTGGACCTGAAAAAGAACGTGGTGCGGGTCTGGTTTTGCAACCAACGGCAGAAACAGAAACGAATGAAATATTCTGCATGCGTCTGACTGAACACTCGCTCTAAAAAATAAAATAAAAACTATCAACCTACGTTGAGAGACTGAACACTGTTTAGAGACGATTTGTATTATGTTTCTTATCACACACTTTTTCAATCATCAATGACTTGTGCTTTGAACAACCCGAATAATTAATATACATTCAAAATGACTGAAAGCTCAAACCACTACTGCTGTCACGTCTTATTCGCAACAGAAGGAATGTGGAGTCATGTACAGGAGCATTTGAACAGAGCAAGTAAGACCTCTGTTTTTTCTCCACTTTAGACCTACTATTCTTCACCCTTTTATGTCAGTTAAGTATTATAGGCTTTAATGAAACGTATTTTTTTGGTTTATGATATTGGTTAATTTATCATAGCCTACAATGGTGAACGTAGTGAAAATAACAGTTATTTACCATGGGAAGATAGGCCTACAGTATTTTGACACAGCACTTGGTCGGTGCCTATTGGCCTAGTATTGGTGTGTTTATATTTTTGTCGTAAGGCTACATTTTCCCTCTGAGTTTATTATTATGACGATGCAGTCTGGCATTAATTCCGGGTCCACGAGGGGAAATAGGGCAGTACAGTAAGCGCTTGCTGGGTCTCTTAAGCAATCATTAGAGTACTGCCAAACAACGCCGTGTAAATGATTAATTTAGCGGTCACATGACCTTCATTTTGTGTCCCATGTAATTAATTCCACTTATTTCGTTTTAAAGTGTGATGAAAAGCTGAAAGATGAAGAAACGTGGTAAGATATAAAGCAAAGACCCAGAGTTTAGGCCCTAATCGAGCAACACTGTTTATACACTATAGCTGGTGTAGGGATTGTTTTTTTTATTGCATAAACATCTATCTGGCTGTAGATGGGCCTATAGAAATAGTGGATCAAATGTATGCATTTGATTGGGGTTTACAATTGCCAAATATGATTGTTTTCCCACCGTTTGCAGTAGGGCTACGTTTGTTTTTGCCAGCCAACGTGGGTCTGTTTCTTATGAACTATTTATTAGATGAGGCCATGTTTACATCATTATATATTTATTGGGATTCCCCCTCCTCTTCCTCCTCCCTCGTTTTGCTTGAGAAAAGCTAATTCTGACAGCAAGTGCAACGTGTTTTCGTATAGGGAAATGACAGCTAAATCTAGACCTATAGTCACGAATTTCATTTCCTTTCTGCTAAACGTTCGAGATGGTACAATCGAGAGATATATGCGATAGTATTCTCTTTTTCAATTATTTTGATGTATGTTTTTTTCCCCCTGGTTATTTATTTGTATAAATATGCGCATCATTATGAAGTCGTTGCTTGTTAAATTCACCTTGTTTCGTAATGTTTTCTTATTGAGAAAATAACCGTTTCATGGAAGTATACGTGTAAAATGTAAATATTTCATTGGAACCAGTCGCACATAATTATATCCGTACAGGTTTTGCTGTATTGCTGTTTTAGCTGAGGTACCTTCTTTCTGTAATGTCTGTTGCTTTTGGATTCCTGGTCGAATTATTTTTTTATTTATTTATTACATTAATGTATCTTTAAGTTATTTAATAATTGAATTGCAATATGTGTTTCATTAAAGAACAAATTTTAACATTTTATTGGACGGTTTGAATGAGTGTATTTGTGTAGGCCCAATTCTTGGAAAGAGCGAAACGCTTGTATACTGCACCTGCATATTGCAATGCATGGTCAATATAATTTAAAGACTCCAATTGAATTGAGAAATATATTCCTTCAAGCATCAATGCAATGATCATCCTTAGATGTAGGCCTATATCATTAAAGGATTTATGTTGGAGCTAAATCTGTCTTTTATGCTGAAAGATGCAAAGATAGACCATCAAGCATCAATAGATTCTATTTTTACATATCCAATTTCTCTACAAATTCCAGAAAAATCCCATTACTGTCCCACCATGCACTGTAAAAAAGACACGTGCTTTTTTTTTACTGACTGGCTGCCAGCTCGCTCTTTCTGCTCGCGGTAGCCTACCTGAGAACAAATGCTAATATTCTATTAGAGTCTAATCATGGAGTCTATAGAGAACTGGATAGGTCCCTTGAGCGCAGCCCTGCCAGATGTCAGCCCGCCAGAAAAACAGCCTCGCCTGCCAATGTGCCCGTCTCTATTTAAATACACAGTCAAACACTGCTCCGGTGCGAGGCATGATATGGCTTTGAAGCAGGCTAGGCTACACCTTGGTTTGCGCGCGGGGTTCAGCCTAGATAAAAAAAAATCAACATTTTGAATAGTGTCATTTCTAAAGCACCGTTCATGTCAGGCCGATGGGGGCTTGGCTGCATGGCTGGTTTTGACTAGATAGAGTGCTTATGTCAAAATGGACTTTTCGTATAGCAGGTTAGGAGAATTTACGCGGCAGTTTACGCGGCAGGTTATAGGAGAATTAACAAAGCAGGTTAGGATAATTAGGTTAAGGTTAGGAAAAGGATGAGGGTTAGGACTA
The DNA here is from genome assembly GCF_901001165.1 of Salmo trutta. Lineage (NCBI taxonomy): Eukaryota > Metazoa > Chordata > Actinopteri > Salmoniformes > Salmonidae > Salmo > Salmo trutta. Next base: position 8,187,410 of record NC_042960.1, read on the forward strand.
GCCTAAAATGCACCCCAAAAAAATATGTCAATTTGACATAAGCTTTACCTAATGTAGACGTGACCTGCATGGCTTGCTGACTGTCTGCTTGGAAGGTTTGAACGTTCTATGGGGTTTTCAGTTCTGCAGCTTACAGCACCATGGATAGCTCCCATGCTATCTGAGGGAGAGAGGAGAGGAGAAGGGAGCCAGCCGCCTCCGATTTGCACTTCTGGAATCTGTCCTACACATTTTATAGAGAGTATTTATAGCAGAAGAATGTATTTGCATGTGATTATTTTTTATAAATCTAATTTGATTATAAATTGTAATTGAAACAGTGAGGGGGAATGCAGTGTAGGGTAGGCTATAATAATAAATATTATAATACAAATAATGCTGCAAATGAAACCTTTGTTATTAGTGAATTCCATCAATTAATTAGGAAAGGGATTCAGTAGCCTATTGATATGCAAAGTTCCACCTTTTGCTTGCTGTGAAACCGGAAGTGCATTATCTGGCAACAACATTGGGGCTACACACCGATGTTGGAAATATGATTGGTACACCTCTCTATTAGGCTACTTTGTGTCTATAACTTTGGCATCTCAACATTTCTAAAACCAATTTAACCCCTTGCCAGCCTACCTCCCTGAAATGACCACCTGATGACGTCAGAGTTCTAAACAGGTCTATGGCTGTGTTTCGGTCATCTTTGGAATGGTGATGGCAGAATATATTTATTTATTTCTAAACAGAGATTTACAAGAATACTTGGTTTATTTCTACCAAATATAAGAACTTTCACCGGATATATCAATTAGTGACACAATTATGTGTTACCAGCTATGACAATTAACGAACCGTTATTTTATTGTATTCCGTAATATACCCATTTGCTCCAAGATAAAAGCATACACTTTTTCCACTTGTCTCTTAATTGTATAAAAGGCTTAAACACAAAATCAAAGCGGCTTAAAACACCACGATTACAGCAATTGATTAATAATACCAAAATGAGCTGTTATTAACGAGACAGTCTTGATGTTTCATCAATTAAAAGATGCTCCCGGTGAGCGATTCTAATTTCCCCTAAATGAGCCATTCACTTAATACGCTAATAAGAGCGAATTATTAAATTACACATCGAATTATGAAAAGCAGATAATTATGAGGCGCGAGCGAGAAGTATAGGGCTAAGTAGTCATTAGCTATCGCTGTTAATTACTCAGCGTTGGTCAGGGAGGGCTGCAGAGAGAAAGTCTCATCGGGAATTGAAATTAACTTAATGCAGTGAGTTTCGCTGCTTGACACCAGCCCAGCGTGTGTTTAGTGCACTGACTGCACACTGGAAATAAGACAGCTCCCTCCACAGCTAGACTGACTATTCCCCGATTTAACTTTCCATATAGAGGTGCGAACAAATCTATTGGGATTATTTGCTAGCGAATCAATCCATGCAGCACTATCCGCACTGACAACACACAGAGAAAATAAACGCGCGCGCGCGCACAGACACACACACACACACACACACACGAACATTTTTCCTTAACATATCTCAACCAAGCCCAGCAGTTTACATAGAAGCAACACAGCCTCTCATAGGCTATGTTGCGTCTGTTCCATACACTGAGACATGGCACCAATACACTGTGGTCTCTACATTCATAAAGGAAAGGGCAGCAGTGTTTCCCTTTGTTATAATTAGGCCTTCTGTTTTATTTTTCTCCTTTCCCCTGAACATTCCCCCCCTTTCACAGGGATGCTGATGAAATTTTAATGAAGCCGGGGACTGTCTGAGCTCCGCCTGGGGAGCTGCGAATAGAATATTTTAACTGTACATTTACACCAAGTGTCTTCCTTCAAAGATGCGACTGAGATCTGGAATTAGAGGAAACACAAGGTCAGAAATCGAACGCGAGACACTGTAACCCTTTATTTAGCATCGGTGGCGCTCGACTACACTGCATTTCGACAACATATCGCACATTGTCCCTGTACTGTCATCGCGCCACGGCCCTTTGAATAACACGCGCGTTTAATATGGTCGCCAATCTCCGTGTGATTCTAGATTTGTAGTTGTTGATACAGTATTAATGAATTATCACGGGTGATTAGTCTGTGAAGTGTTTTACAGAGGCTAATCAACGGAGTTGCATTAAGAAGGAGAAAATACATGGGTTCCCATGACTCCTTTCACACGTGTAAACGGGTGAGTATAGACTATACTGTCAGCTGATAGGATGCGTGTGTTGTTTTGAAAGTGCAGGACAAGTTATTTGGTGTGATTGAAAAATAAACGTGCAATTACAGATGCCTGACCCCCTCCTCTCTCTCTCTCTCTCTCACACACACACACACACACACACACACACACACACACACACACACACACACACACACACACACACACACACCTCTTGACCTCTCAGGCACCTCTCTTACTCCTCACCTCATGCACGCGCCATGCACTCTCACCCACTATCACTATCCCGCTCTTCTGCCTATGTATCGTGCTGCTACCTATCCAGAGCATGCCATCCCAATAACTCAAAAGTGTACTCTCCGACGACAATTCGTTGAATTCTGCAGATTTCCTTAAAATCATATAGGCAACAAAATGATTGGCGTGGCCAAACTTGTAAGTACTTCAGTGGTATTATGTAGAAATATTTCACTCTTTACGGGCTACATTTGAACACGTAGGCCTCCCAAGAGGGTTTAATTATTTCTTATTAAATGCTATAACACAGCTATTTAATGCCCTACTCATTTTCCCATGGCAGGTGACGAAGGGCCATTTCATGTTTTGGACAGGGACAACTCAATTATGGCTTGTATCCGTCATGAAACATGACACGTGTGAAAAGGGCCATCGCCATAATTATAACATTGACTACTTTGTATGCATTATCTCCATTTAAAATGTGAATGCATTATCTCAATGTTAAATGTATGCATGGTCTAAATGAAGTATTTTCCACCTATTATGTAAAGCTAACAGAATGGAGAGGTACGGATGGAATAGGCTAAACTGCAGCTGGGGATATGCATATGTTGACGTGAGAATAATGTGAATAATTCGTTATCTTATATGTTCTTATGTGGTTTTCTTTCACATATTTACATTTGAATGATTTAAATACTAGTAAGTGAACGTCAGCGGCGGGGCAGTGGAAAAAGCAAAACATGTTACCTTGTCCAAGACCTCCAGTCTTATTACATGTTGCTGTTCATCTCTGTGAATTGCTAATCAAATATAGTTGTATCATTGTTACTCATTGTGTATTTATTCCTCGTGTTACTATTTTTCTATTTTTCTATTATTTCTCTATTTTCTTTCTTTCTGTATTGTTGGGAAGGGTCCGTAAGTCAGCATTTCACTGTTAGTCTACACCTGTTTTTTACGAAGCATGTGACAAATAAAAGTCGATTTGATTTGAAATATGCCAATTAAGTTGTAAACTGCTTATTCAATTCCAAATGGTCAAACCGTCTGAAAGGAGGGATGTTCCACACACATGCGCAGCACCATTTCGTCATTAAATATTTATCCGATTGATTTTATTTCAATAACTGGAGCTATCTTCGCTTTATTTCTGTAAGGGTTGTTACAGGACATGTTTTAAGTTAAGCATCTGCAGCGCGGCTAAAAACACCAGCGTTATTATACAATTAACACGTTACAATGAGATCTCGGTAATTATTTCCAAATCATCTGTAAAGCCTATATGACGATAGAGATACATGGACCTTAACGAGTTGAACAGTGTTGAGTGCAATCTGTAATTAAGGCTCGCGTTTACTCTTAATGAACTCTTAATGGGTGTAATGCTTTATTATCAATTTCATTTAAATGCCTCCGATTGCAACCCTTTAAACGACGTGCAGTGGCCAGGCCCTGGGCCCGCCAGTAGGCTATATGCAAGACTACGTAATGCAATGACGTATACCTTAGTCCCAAGGTTCGAAACATGATCCAAAAAATCGTCCGAGAAACGAAACAATAACATCTTTTTGAAAATGTAAAAAATAATAAGCCACAATTTTCATGGCACATGTTTTAGGTATGAATAAGTTCCATCGAGGGCATGCATGATGAGCCTATCTGGTATTTTCCAATATATGTTTTCTAATGCCCCTATTTCCAAACTCATCGTGTGCTCTCCCCAACAGATTATGCCCCATTTTTCAAACGGATGGCGTCAAAATGGGCCCAATGCCATTAAATATTAAACAACCTAGGATGGGCATGCACGTTTATGAACAGTTAAGTGTCTTTCGTGCATCTCCCTCCATCCCCCTCTCTCTCACAACCCTCTCTCCTTCTATCTACATTGCAAACGCCATTTACGCATAGAGAGAGATCAGCTCATTTTCAGAGGCTGTTGCACCGTTCCGAATGAGTAAGTTGTTGTAAAGATTGGGCATCGGGTCTAATGAGAAGGTGGTATAGCTGTCTGCTGGATGTGTGTTCATTGAGCTCTGACAGCCGCCTGCTCTGTTGCAGATCTATTCATCATATCCACAAGGAGTGGCAGCCAGCCCAGGCTCTTTCTCTCCCCCATCTCTCTCTCTCTCCCTCTCTCTCTCTCTCTCTCTCTCTCTCTCTCTCTCTCTTTCTCTCCCCATCTCTCCCTCCCTCTCTCTCTCTCTCTCTCTCTCTTTCTCTCCCCATCTCTTCCTCCTCTCTCTCTCTCTCCTCTCTCTCTCTCTCTCTCTCTCTCTCTCTCTCTCTCTCTCTCTCTCTCTCTCTTTCTCTCCCCATCTCTTCCTCTCTCTCTCTCTCTTTCTCTCCCCATCTCTTCCTCCCTCTCTCTCTCTTTCTCTTTCCCCAACTCCCTCCCCTCCTCTCTCTCTCTCTCTCTCTCTCTCTCTCTCTCTCTCACCCCGGCTTTCAGTTTATACAGAGCAGAATCATTTACATAAAGTCCTTAAGGCAAATAACTGTTGGGGGCTCTAATTTATATCTGATCGAAAATTAGCCGTCATTATGCGCGCCATTAGCCACGTCTTTAATGTGCTTCTAAGCACCATTTGTCAAGTAGCTTGTTAATATCCTTCAAGTCTTTAAAGTTGAGAGATCGAGCTCATTAAAGACTGTGGCACTACTGTGCTATTGATGCTGTTTTATACAACGCTGCACAGAGAGCTGGGACTACCATTTTAAAGGTATTCTTTACTAGTGTTGTCACAAATGTATTTGCTAAAAATCCAGATGGGCTACATTATGTTTTTAAGCATGAATGGGAAATGGAGAGGTATGGGCCAACACGCCTGTGTCCCATTGATCTTCTATTTTCGAATTTCTAGCCAACAACTAGCCTATCACATTCTAGATGAATACATCTAGGCCTACGCCAACAGCTCACATGATGATAATAGTCAGTCAAATGCAACTTGGCTGCGAATAAAAACCGAATTATTCAGCAGAAGAACTTCTTCCTATTCATAAAAATGGTGTGGTCTCTGTTGGTAAAAATCAATTGATAAAGAAATGACACATGGAGTGAGACAGACACTGCTACTGTGATATGACATTAGTAAGAAAGAGGTAAATGTTTTCTACTGGTCACGCTCTGTAGCACTCAGAATCATAATTAGGGACACACGTCTTTTTCCATCGCCTGTGGGCGCCACTTCGCGAGTTATGGCGTTTTATTATTGGTCCGAAACTCCTGGTGTGTCCCCCCCCCTCTCTCTCTCCCTCTCTCTCTCTCTCTCTCTCTCTCCCTCCCTCCCTGAACGGATTCCTCCAGGCCAAAGCAATAAAGAGAGTAATTAGAATGCGAAGGTGTGTGTCCCAAATTGCACCCTATTCCCTACGCAGTGCACTACTTTTGACTAGTGCTCACAGGGCCCTGGTTAAAAAGTAGTGCACTATATAGGGAATAGGATGCCATTCGGGACGCGGGGCAGATGTAAATAAAGGGAATGGGACAGTGGTGAAGGATGAGGCGTCTAGGTCAGGCACTCATCAAAAACCCCAGTTGGTAGCAAATGACACCGAGCGGTGCGCGGTGCCAGAGGCCCGGGGCTACGGCTGCCAAACCACAGGCTCCACGGACTAAATTAGAGCGGCTCAATGGCGATGCATCTCAAACAACCACCACCAATGAGGATAAACACACACACATACAGTATACGTGGGTTAAACCTAACACAATGTATTATGCATGTGCATGTAATAGAGACTGCATTTGATAGCATGTGCTGTCATTAGACCTGTAGACTATGTGGCAGAAATCACACACATGGAATCCATTTTAATTGATACCCCACATTAATGTGCCCACATCCATTTGAGGTGTATTGAGGGTCATGTTTGAGTCTCTTGGAAAGGGATATTTCACTTCGCCTCATCCCCACGGCCAATTAATTGTTTGATACAACAAAAGAGGCCTTTCAATAGCTGTTGATTGAATAGCAGGCTAAACAAGAGTGATTTGATATTATAATAACAGATCAGATTGTCTCAGCACAAGAAAGAAAGGACAGGTAATAAAGTTAGATATAAACATAAAACACTACACACTTGAGATTACAGGCATGGAGAGGAGAGGAGGGGGTCTGGCTAATTACAATATTTGCATTATTAAAAATACATTAACTACAGGAATGTCATCATATTTAATGAGCACATGAACCATTACATAACTGTTAGTGAACTTTTTTTGGTGCTGAAATGAATCATTCAATAGGCTACATTATATTAAAGGGGACACTATAAAGGTTTAGGAGACTCAAATATGCCTCCCTATAATACAAAATATATACCAGGCTGTAAATCAATTTTCACATTTAAAGAGCTCATTTGAACGACGACTACAAAGATGTCGCTTTTGACAGGGATGAGGTCAAATTCATTTTGACAGGGATAAGGTCAAATTCAGTTTGACAGGGATGAGGTCAAATTCAGTTTGACAGGGATGAGGTCAAATTCCTTTTGACAGGGATGAGGTCAAATTAATTTTGACAGGGATGAGGTCAAATTAATTTTGACAGGGATGAGGTCAAATTCAGTTTGACAGGGATGAGGTCAAATTCCTTTTGACAGGGATGAGGTCAAATTCCTTTTGACAGGGATGAGGTCAAATTCCTTTTGACAGGGATGAGGTCAAGTTCATTTTGACAGGGATGAGGTCAAATTCCTTTTGACAGGGATGAGGTCAAATTCCTTTTGACAGGGATGAGGTCAAATTCATTTTGACATTCGATTCATGAATTTAAAAAAAATCCCCCAGAATTGACTGAATTTAAATGGAATCATCTAGCCTAGATTAGATCATTGAAATGACAAAGTGAGGAGGAATAAAATCCCATTCCAATAACATTATGAAGAATTATACAAAGCAGACAGTTATGCAGCCTACACCATTCAATAAATCCACACAATGCAAGGGTTAAGGGTGCATAGTTAACCCACACTACCTTCCTCCTTTCATGTGATTGTAGCCTGCCCAGAAAGGCAGCAGCATGACCTATGGGACTACAACTGATCAAGGCGGAGAATATTTCAAACAGAAGGAAAAGCACCATGTAACGAGAATTGAACTCAATGGAGGCTACTGCATTGTGCAGCTAGGATGCCATTGGAAAGTGAAGACTACCACACACACACACACACACACGCACACACACACACACACACACGCACGCACACACGCACGCACGCACGCACGCACACACACACACACACACACACACACATGTAACAAGTACAGTAGGCCATTAAAGTGCTTTGCTGGGTTCTCTCTGATCTCTGGATGTTAATGAGACACTCACTGGAGGTTTGCCTGGTTTCCTGCACACAGTGCTTCTATCTCTCACCTCCTCTACTCCCCCCTTTATCTGCTCTCCTCAATCGGTGGGAAAGCCAAATCACAGCACTGGCACTGTGCTGACTCCATGACAGAGCGCAGTGAAAAAGCCATTGTATACAGCTATGTAGCCAGAGTTCATTTTTTTTACGCCAGATAGCGCGATAGCGAGAGAGATAGCGATAGCGCGTCAGATAGCAGATATTCGGCCTGAACTGTCGGTTGAGAGACGAGAGTCACGTAGGAGTGATACCATCTGACGTGAGACAATGACCCGAGTTAGAAAAATGATTGCCTGTATTACCTGCAAATGAAATAAATATCTATATAATTCAAAAACAAATTGTATTCATTATTCATACTGTTAACAGTATTGTTATTGTTATAATTGTAATTATTATTATACAAAAAAATGCAATCGTTATGATAAAGCCAATGGATTTGTTGAAGTTGGCATGACAAGTAAACACTAGTTGAGGATGTGCATATGTCTGACTGGAACAATTATACTGAGTGTACAAAACATTAAGAACACCTTCCTCATATTGAGTTGTGTCAAGTTGGCTGGATGTCCTTTGGGTTCTTGATACACAAGAATGGTCAGCCAGCAGCGTTTGCCTGGCACCTACTACCATACCCGTTCAATTTAATCTTATGTCTTTCCATTCACCCTCTGAATGGCACACATACACAATCCATGTCTCAATTGTCTCCAGGCTTAAACATCCTTCTTTAACCTGTCTCCTCCCCTTGAAGTGGATTTAACAAGTGACCTCAATAAGTGATTATAGCTTTCACCTGGATTCACCTGGTCAGTCATGGAAAGAGCAGGTGTTCATAATGTTTTGTACACTCAGTGCATACAGGTTACCTGACCCTAGATTATTGATCCCAGTGCCATGGCTCTGATTGGTCCGACTAGCTGCCAGTCATGCAGGCTAAGACTGTCATAGAGATCCCCTTACAAAAATTTTTAAATAAATAAAAAATAACAACCATAAGCAAATCACATGAGGAAAAAAAATTACGTGCCATTTTTACATTAGTCACACAAGTGTGGTTTCTGGACACGTGTGAAATTTCACATGTTAATTTTTTATGTGTTTTTCCCTTATGTGAAAAAAATATCGTATGACGCAAAACACATCATCATGATGATGTGGCAAATGTCAATTTGCTTTTTGAAAGTCATGTATCTTAACTTGACATGCAAAACATTTTGGGACTGTATCAACAGTGGACTAATGAAAAAATACCAAAATATAGTTTTTGAGCGGATTTTTCCTTTCACAAAGTGTCTCCCGCCAACGTTTTGGTGAAAAGCTGAGGAATGTGGCTGGAGAAACACTACGTTATGGATGCAAGGACTGATCATCCATGATATCAAAATGATAGTTTCAACCATGTTTTTAGGCTATACAGTGTTTGCTTACATTTATTTTGTTTACGAATATGGAGCAAATGTGGATTTTCTTTACAAGTTCACATGTGAAAAACAATCACATGTACAAATCTAATTTGCAGTTTCATATGTGAAAACCACAGAAGGAGAGCAATGGAACCCCCCTGCCAGATCAGAGGGTCACATGACACAGGACACAGGAGCATTGATTCGATAAGGAATACTCTGACCGATGCTTGACATTTTTTTATCAGAATCCTCGCAAGATGTTTCTTTATAATGTATTAGTAAACAGAATGTGCGTCACCAACACAAAGGAATGCAGTCGGATATAAAATGAAGCCATCTCTGCAGCTTCTACTTTTCTCTTCATCAGCAGTTCCGACCTTGCTACAGTCAGTGCTCCTATTGGTAGCAGCAAGCAATACGCATAAGTGCCAGAGTCCAGAGTGTTCAAAAATAGACATTTCCAATATTACATCAATGTCCCACAATCCACCGTACCGTACGTACATGTAGATAATGTCATTTTTTTCATTGCATACAGGTGACAAAACCTTAAGTGATCCCGCCGTGCAAATACTCAATATGCCAAAAGTATCGTCTCAGCAAAAACGTGTTGATGCAGTATTTCCACCTCCTTATTGGATTACACTTCACTACTGAAACCTTCTGCTTCCGAGGTGTCTTTGGAAAAGGTTGATTACTATTGGATATATTCTGCCAGTCGACCGCCGAGGGCTATTATTGCTCTGGATGCAGACTACAGTCACAGAGCCTGATGGAATGATAGTGAATGGGCCGAGGTTTCATCTAAACCATGGGAAGTGATTCATGTGGACATAAAGAAATGTTAACGATCGCAAACGACCTTTGTGTTGGATGGCTTTCGTCACAGACACTGACACAGTCGGCCTGGCAGCTGCTGCCCCTTGTCACACATCCTCATCTTCAGTAGAAGTACTGAGAAGGGAGGCGGCAGTGAACAAATCTGTATTAGTCATGAAGAACTGACTGTTCAGCCTCAGCACAGCAGCAAAGACACTGTTGAGTCTCTAAAGGGTCAGAAGAACCTATTAACAGACCAGGTTATCGCTCTGTTAACAGACCAGGTTATCGCTCTGTTAACAGACCAGGTTATCGCTCTGTTAACAGACCAGGTTATCGCTCTGTTAACAGACCAGGTTATCGCTCTGTTAACAGACCAGGTTATCGCTCTGTTAACAGACCAGGTTATCTCTCTGTTAACAGACCAGGTTATCGCTCTGTTAACAGACCAGGTTATCGCTCTGTTAACAGACCAGGTTATCGCTCTGTTAACAGACCAGGTTATCGCTCTGTTAACAGACCAGGTTATCGCTCTGTTAACAGACCAGGTTATCGCTCTGTTAACAGACCAGGTTATCGCTCTGTTAACAGACCAGGTTATCGCTCTGTTAACAGACCAGGTTATCACTCTGTCGGGCCTGTGCACAGTTATAACCCTACACACTGATATATCGCATGTCATTTTGAATGATCATAATGACACATTTCCAGACAATTTTGATTGTAAATACAACATGTACTATTATGATAATGATAGTAGCTATACTGCCCTACAAAGGCAAAACGCAATAACTACCAATTTTCTTTTACTGCAAAATCTGACTTCAAAGTATTTTTCTGTCCGGACAGACAGCAATTTCTGATACTACATTATTATATTATGATCGACTGGCTTGTTCTTGTGTCAGGAAACTAAATACCACATTAATCAGATAACTTACCTGGCCATTACAACAGATCAAAGATTCTAGACCAAATTAGTGGTTACTGAGTTTTGCCTTTGTAGGGGAGTATAGAGCACTGAGATATCTCTGCCATGAAAAACGCTATCCTGTCCCACCTAAAATGTATTTTATTCATCATGTTCTGTCTATGTGTCCACACTGAGATGTTGGATGTGCCTTACAGTGAAATCGAATAGACATACTGTTTCTGACCTCTGTGGTAGCCTACATCCAACGGGTTACTATCAACATGTTCTGTCTGTGTGTCTATGCTGAGTAGATGTTGGTGATGAGTCTTAGAGGGAAATGCCACAGACACACACAGTTCTCTGACCTCTATATGGTAGCAGTGAAGGACCCAAACAGCTGTAAACAACACTGTAATCAGTGTCCCATCTGTTTCCTTGTCCCACTTGGTGTGGATGCATTTTTGCTATTTCTTTTACCCGCTGCCAAGTCACTGCCTCAGGACATCTAGCCCAGAGAAAAAAAGCTAATTTACCAAGTAGGAAAGAAGCAAAGTTCTAGTTCGTGTGTGTGTGTGTGTGTGTGTGTGTGCCACTTGGCTGTGAAACTTGGTAATGGCAGAGTTGAGTTAAGTTAGAAAGATGGGTCACGGTACGAATTAGCTTTGGTATGCTATATTATGACACAAAAATGGTATAATGTAATGCAAAGGTTATATTGGTAATGATATGTCTGTTCAGGGTAAAAGTAAAAAAAAACACTGCACATAAATACTGGAAAAGCATCAAGACAATGCAATATCATATGATGTTAATAGCAAACCGAAAATACCCCATACTATGACAAACACAAGCTGTGTTAACATGGCCATTCATTCCCATCCTGTCCAGTTTTGGGGCAACACTTGGCTGCGTTTAGATCGTTAGCCCAATTCTGATCTTTTTTTCTTCACTAACTGATCTTTTGACCAATCAGATCTGCTCTGAAAAATATCTGATGTGATTGGTTAAAAGACCAATGAGTGGAAAAAGATCAGAATTGGGCTGCCTGTGTGAACGCAGCAATAAAGAGATCACTGGTAGGCTGGGGAGCTAAAACCCCTCCAAGTATAAGGAGAGGGGACCTCTAGGGGCTGAGACAACAATGTAACTGCCTGGAATCCACAGAGGGGTGGAGCACTACCACAGCCTTAGCATCTCTACCATATTAACATCACTCACTATACTGTACCAGTGTCAATGCATTAGCGTAGTACATTAGCGTAGCATCATTATAAGTGTACATGACATCAATAGCAGTAAACCCTCGCAACACAACAAATTCCCTAAAGAGTTTGAACGTTGTTGTGTAGATTCAGACATTTTTAATTAACAACCACATCACAAGGTCAAAGGTCAGTGTATTATGCCCTGTCTCCCTGCTGTAATAATTGTCTTCCTCTCTCTTAACTAGAGTAAACACATCCAATCAGCTCTTGTATGGGAAGGAGGGACTGAGCTAGGTAAACTTTGTATTCTGCATGCATAATCAATGTTGTATTATGCACCAGGACTCAGCACTGGAACACTGTGCATTCTGTTATTTGAGCAGGGGTCAGAGCTGCTTGTATTCCTGTGGGTGGGATTGGGGGATTGCAGGAGATTTGAACGGGGCATTATCCTTACACAAAGGCCCTCCCAGCCCAGACGTTCTCCTGTCTGTTGTCCCTCCCCACCGTCATTTACTTTATCAGCGTGCCTGTGTAATATACATAATTCAAACAACCAGAGAATGTCTTTGGGCTCCGAACCACCTGCTGGCTTTTATTAGCTAATTAATGGTGATTTATCGGAGTAACTCATTTGAGTGGGAGCCGCCGCTACGCCTTCAGGACGACTGCAGAAAGCTGTATGAATCCTGATGGTAATTATGCTTATTTGATGGGCAGTCTGCTAAAACAAAAAGTTCTGTCTCCTGTGCCCCGCAGCGATGGAATTTCTGTTCTTGCCGAGGACGACCTTGTGTGGTTTACTCTGTCTCATTAGCACCTCCCACGTGGATTCATTTTCCTACCTAAATTTGAGTCAAATAAATACATCTCACATTCGAAATGTATGTCTTTTTTTTGCCTGTTGGATGGGAATGTGTCCTTGGGACAAGAGGGTTTTAATATCGCCATATTACAAGCACACAATATTAATCAGCGATTGGATTTCAAATCGGCTGCGATTAGCAATCCAAGACACTCACATGGTTTCCTGTCAGGGTTTCGGCATTAGACTGCGGTCAGATCCTGTGTTTTATGGTGGCCTGATCACTTGTCATCATGGTTTACAGTGCCTTTAGGGTTTGTTCTGACATATATATATGATATATGCACTTGTCACATCTAAATACCGTTCACAACGATAAGCACGGGACACCAATCACTTTACCACATCTGGATACTAAAACAGTGTGTTTAAGTCGTAATAGTGGGAGCCATCTTTAAAGAAGCATAAGGTCAATGATTATGTAATTCTTCACTGCCTCAGACACGTATAGATTAATAATCATAAAGATCCAATTTGCATGGTACAGATTGAGAAATATGTGTATTTGGGTGGAAGACAAATCATCCGTATTAACAAATTGACATTGAGAAAACCATTGTGGCTCTTACTACAGAATCAAATGTATTTCAGTGAAGAAACCGTCCACTCTACGCTTCGTGCCACACTTTTGGCTTTGTATCGCCGAGAGATCAAACTGTACTAACGTGATAATAACGACCAACCCAGAACACTTCATCTAGACGTCCTTATTTTCCCCTCAGAAAGCAGCAATGCTCCGAGACACGTTGGTGAAGCAAAGAACTTGTACCACTGTGCATATTCTGTTCAAACAAGACAGTAACATCCCGAGGCTACCTCCACAAGTCCCTTTGTTGTCTCTGAGAAGGCTGACATATAATCTGTGGAGATGTGTTCCTATAAGATCTACCCCCACAAGTTTACCAGCTACATTCCTTTTTATTGTAGCCAGGAGAGCCAGGTCCTGATGATGGGAGTGGATTAGGCCTGAAGGGCTTGCACCCTAACCATGTCCCATGGCATCACATTCACAGCATATTGAACCACTAAGGGCCAAATCCTGACTTAAGATCTGTGCGCTTAACTAGGATTCTCGCGTAAACATGCATTGATGTCAATGGGAGACTTGCGCCCAAAAAAATTCAAATTCAAGCATGTCTGATGTCAAGTTTAGCCCTAAATGTGAAAAGTAGTTGTTTTGTTGGGATGAATGGATGGATTGACCCATTTAAAGGCCATCATTGCTTTGAAGTTATTCAAACCAGGTGTTACACTGACAACATCACTGATATGACTGAATATAATTACTGTGTTGACAATAGCAAAACATCTCAGTCAACACATGAAAATGAGTCAAATTGGCTTAATCCAGAACAGGTCCAACAGAATTAGCTTTTCAAGGTAATAGAAAGTGCCAGTTATGTTATTGATAAGCATTTGGACATGATCTGCGTACGGTAGAATTAACCTGCTGTTCCATCCCGAAACATTTTGACGAGTGCCTGTCAAATCTATAAAGAGCCAGGATGTAAACGATCAAAGGTGGCCTCTTGATGTTTTCCTACCCTCTGCATGCATATCCTTGGGGAAATTGAATTGCTTTTTTCCCTCCTTTACCCGACCACAGGTTAAGTCCGTAAAGGCCTTGCGGGGAACTCAGGAAATACTATGTCAAGTTACCTGGCATATCTCAAATTAGAATGTAGTCAAAAATAAAAACCTGAGTTAAGCTGTGACTGGGTGATATGCGGAGATAAGTGCCACCTTCCCTGATCTTTTCATCACAATTCAAATCAAATTCAAAACAGGAAGAAACAGCAGCCACATCTCAGTGTTGTGTGAAGATGCCTCCAGCGATGCGTTCCTTTAACGGAGGTCTTTCCTCACAAGGTGCCTCAGCTCTCTAGTTTACACAACCAGAGCTCTGTTTACTCTGAGGGGAATTTAACCCGCTTTAATGTTAAAGGCTTAAAGACATCCCGTCTGACTGTGTTCTTCAGTCTACGATGTACACGAGAGCAACCATATCATTTTTTACCTGTCATGCTGAAAGAGTTTGGATTATGTCGCAGGTTACATCAAAACACATGACATCATCAAAACACACCAGTCAGCCTTTTATTTTTATTTTATAAAGGACATCACTTGACTGAATGGCTCTTACTGGTATTGAAATGTAACTAAGAAGACAGTGCAGATCCCCACATCAAAGGTATCTTATCTATGTCCATATTATTCCACAGAGGACCCCGAGAGGTCACTGTGCGTGTGTGTGTGTGTCATAAGCGTCGTAGTGAGTGGACCAAAACGCAGCGGGTATATATGTATGCTCATCTTCTTTTATTGAAGAAAACCAAAACAAAAACATTTATACTAAACAAACGACGAAAAACAGTCCTGTAAGGTACACTGTCAATACATGGAAACAACTACCCACAAAACCCATGGAAAAACACCCCTACTAAATAGGAACTTCAATTAGAGGCAACGAGGAACAGCTGCCTCCAATTGAAGGTCAACCCAAGAAACTTAAACATAGAAATAGACACACTAGAACAAACATAGAAATATACTAACATAGAACATAAACCAAAAACCCCGAAACACATAAAACAAACACCCCCTGCCACGCCCTGACCAAACTACAATAACAAATAACCCCCTTTACTGGTCAGGACGTGACAGTGTGTGTGTGTGTGTGTGTGTGTGTTTGTGTGTGTGTGTGTCTGTGTGTGTACACACAATGGAGCTCTGGCAGGGAAGTCGTGCCTAGCGAGTCCCTCTAGGGAGAAAACCCAGAGTAAACATCACAGTATTCATAGGCTAACCTCAACAATTGTACCAAATGGAAAAAGGTGCAACCCCCCCTCAACCTCAACACATATACGTGCACGGACACCAAACATGCGTACACAGACACACATACACGGTGTACTCAGCACAGAAACAGACGCACACACACACACACACACACACACACACACACACACACACACACACACACAAATGAATTTGATGGAAGAACAGAAATAAAAGATATGAGAGTTGTTCTCAGAGAAAGGCAGTTATCATTCCAGTCCTCCATCTCCACACTGAATGCTCCAGGGATCGTTGTGAAAGGAATAGGAGCAATAAGTTCACTTTGGATGAATTAATGCTGTAATTCTTTATCAGGGAGAGCCTGAGCATTACCTTGGACCGGGTTTTATTCAGAATGGTTTCAAGCCCTGGCTAGTTTTTTCTCTCTTTTTTTTAATGAAGGCCTTAATTTGTTAGCCCGCTGTAAATTATTCATCACTTTTATATTCCAGTAGTTATTACATGTCATAACTGTGTATCTATGGGGTGAGATTTAATAGCATCTGCTGGACCTTAGGAAGGGAGCTGGCTTAAAAAAAGGCTATTAAATATTGATAATTAGCTAAATATTTGCCTTGGCACCTTATACAGTGCTAATTGGCCAGGGAGCAGCTGCTGTGGTCACTATAAGGTGTTTCTCACAGAAAGACTGTGACAGGAGGTGAACATTCAATTAAGAGGCGGTTGAGATATACAGTGTTACTACCTGGTATATTCACTTAGCTACAGACTGACTGAGACAATGCTATTTTCAACATGGTGAGAAATATTATTCATTACTCTTATTAAGTATATAATAAAGCATTCTTATGATATAAAACATCAGCTTTATCAATGTCAGCCTTGCTGTCCATTACATATTCTATGCAGTACTGTGAGCTTGAGTAGTCTATGACTGAAAGCCAGGAGCAGGAATTGAAGAGCTATGTGTACATACAGCTGAGAGGAGAGGACAGCTGAGAGGCTAGGACAGCTGAGAGGAGTGGACACCTGGGAGGAGAGGACAGCTGAGAGGAGAGAGGACAGCTGAAAGAAGAGAGGACAGCTGAAAGGAGAGAGGACAGCTGAGAGGAGTGGACACCTGGGAGGAGAGGACAGCTGAGAGGAGAGAGGACAGCTGAAAGAAGAGAGGACAGCTGAAAGGAGAGAGGACAGCTGAGAGGAGAGGACAGCTGAGAGGAGAGGACAGCTGAGAGGCTAGGACAGCTGAGAGGAGTGGACACCTGGGAGGAGAGGACAGCTGAGAGGAGAGGACAGCTGAGAGGAGAGGACAGCTGAGAGGAGTGGACACCTGGGAGGAGAGGACAGCTGAGAGGAGAGGACAGCTGAGAGGAGAGGACAGCTGAGAGGCTAGGACAGCTGAGAGGAGTGGACAGCTGAGAGGAGAGGACAGCTGAGAGGAGTGGACACCTGGGAGGAGAGGACAGCTGAGAGGAGAGAGGACAGCTGAGAGGAGTGGACACCTGGGAGGAGAGGACAGCTGAGAGGAGAGAGGACAGCTGAAAGAAGAGAGGACAGCTGAAAGGAGAGAGGACAGCTGAGAGGAGAGGACAGCTGAGGGGAGAGGACATCTGAAAGGAGTGGACACCTGGGAGGAGAGGACAGCTGAGAGGAGAGAGGACAGCTGAAAGGAGAGAGGACAGCTGAGAGGAAAGGACAGCTGAGTGGAGAGGACAGCTGAGAGGAGAGGACAGCTGAGAGGAGAGAGGACAGCTGAAAGGAGAGATGACAGCTGAAAGGAGAGAGGACAGCTGAGAGGAGAGGACAGATGAGAGGACAGAGGACACCTGAGAGGAGAAAGAACAGCTGAGGGGAGAGAAGAGAGAAGACTGCTGAGAGGAGAGAAGACCGCTGAGGGGAGAGAAGACAGCTGAGGGGAGAGGACACCTGAGAGGAGAAATAACAGTTGAGGGGAGAGAGGAGAGAAGACCACTGAGAGGAGAGAAGAGAGCTGAGGGGAGAGAAGACAGCTGAGGGGAGAGAAGACAGCTGACAGGAGAGAAGACAGCTGAGGGGAGAGAAGACATCTGAGGGGAGTGAAGATAGCTAAGAGGAGAGAGGACAGCTGAGGAGAGAGGACACCTGAGAGGAGAGAGGACAGCTGAGAGGAGAGAGGACACCTGAGAGGAGAGAGGATACCTGAGAGGAGAGAGGACAGCTGAGAAGAAAGAGGACAGCTGAGAGGAAAGAGGACAGCTGAGAGGAGAGAGGACAGCTGAGAGGAGTGAAGACAGCTGAGAGGAGAGAGAACACCTGAGAGGAGAGAGGACAGCTGAGAGGAGAGAGGACACCTGAGAGGAGAGAGGACAGCTGAGAGGAAAGAGGACAGCTGAGAGGAGAAAGAACAGCTGAGGGGGGAGAGGAGAGAAGACAGCTGAGGGGAGAGAAGACAGCCGAGGGGAGAGAAGACAGCTGAGGGGAGAGAAGACAGCTGAGGGGAGAGAGGACAGCTGAGGAGAGAGAGGACAGCTGAGAGGAGACAGGAGAGCTGAGAGGAGAGAGGAGGAGGAGAAAATGGCACTGTGAGTAAATGTCAAACGAGGTGACAAGTTAACTCACTGGAGAGGCAGTAACCCTTGATGTGGTACCCTCCCTGTGTGTGTGTGTGTGTGTGTGTGTGTGTGTGTGTGTGTGTGTGTGTCACTGAGTCAGCCCCCATCAGTCAGTCAGTCATTCAGACTGAACCATCTGCCAGCCAGCCAGCCCACCCCGCCTGCTTGGTTTACACCCCTCTGTCACACCCCCACCTCCTCCACCTCAGGCCACCAGCCAGCAGCCAAGGGGAGCATCCCTCCCTCCCTGCCCCAGGGTTAGAGTGCTTATGTGGACCACTGTGACGAGGTAAGTGGGTAGGTGACCACTACACCGAGGATAGGGATGTATTGTGGTACATTTTCACTATCAACCACCTCCCTTATAAAGAATCATGTGGTTGGAGAGAGGAATAGGTCACATCTTATTATGTAATCTTATTATGTGATCACAGTAAGTCTACACACGAATACACACAACTGAAGTCTATCAGCAAAATGTTCAAATCTTACACCCTGTTCACTCAGGTTTTGATAACATCTGAAATGGGGTGAATCTAGTTTATAATTCCCTAACAACTCATATTACTGTATATCAGGACACTCTTAGATAAAAGGTGCTACAAAGGAGAACCCTTTGAAGAACCTTTTTTGGTTCCAGGTAGAAGAACTCTTTTGGGTTCCATGTAGAACCCTTTCCACGTAAGGTTCTACATGGAACTCAAAAGGGTTCTACCTGGAACCAAAAAGGGTCCTACCTGGAACCATAAAGGGTTCTCCTATGGGGACAGCCGAATCAGTTTAGTTTGTTTTAATAGGTAACAATCTGTGTGGTCCTAGTGTTGCTACCAAATTCAATTAGCAGTAGTGTTGCATTGCAATCTATTCATTAGAGCGCAAACAGAGGCAGCCAGTGGGAGTGTATTGATTGGAGTGTGTCATGTGTGAAAGTGAGAGAGAGAGAGAGAGAGAGAGAGAGAGAGAGAGAGAGAGAGAGAGAGAGAGAGAAAGAGAGAGAGGGTGGGTGGGTGGGTGGGTGGGTGGGTGGGAGTGGTGGCCACTGTTCTCTGCTTAATGGACTGAAATAAAAGAGGTGGGAATGCCTTAATTAGAGAACAGTGGCAGGGTAGCTCAGTTTCCCTCCTACTACTAACCCATGGAAAGAAACACACACACGCACACACACACACACACACACACACACACACACACACACACAGACAGACAGACAGACAGACAGACAGACAGACAGACAGACAGACAGACAGACAGACAGACAGACAGACAGACAGACAGACAGACAGACAGACAGACAGACAGACAGACAGACAGACAGACAGACAGACAGACAGACAGACAGACAGACAGACAGACAGACAGATAGATAGATAGATAGATAGATAGATAGATAGATAGATAGATAGATAGAAGATGAGAAGGGGTGAGAAGAAAAGAGGAGGGGTAAATTAAAAGAGAGCGCTGTGCTCCCGGGGTCTGCTGGGTAGTGCCTTGCTCCTCAGCAATGAGTTGCAACTGTCAGTTGATTTTATCTCTGGCTTTTCATCATGGCACTGAACCCGGTTGGAGGAAGCCACCTGAGAGGCTCAAGAATTTGTTTGCTACAAGTCATTAGTCAAAGACCTGCTGTGATGTTCAGGGTACTGCTGGCTTCAGACAAAGTGTGCATTAACCCTTCTTTGTCTGATTGGCATGTGCAGCAGACGGCTTTGAGGACTGGGATAAGCAGATGCATAGTATAGGATACGGAGCAGGTGATGGAAATGCTAAGACAGTCTACATTCCAGGTAAGGAAACAATAGTATTTGACTAACAGTGTAAGGCGAGTGTCCATATTGGTACCGTTTTTTGGAAAGTGGTTGACATTTCATACGGGTTTCCCCAGCGCAAAATCTTTTATGGCCCAATAATGGTTGACAAAATATTGTATTGCTTTCATCAGTATTTGACAGGCAGAGAGGACCAGAAAGATGGGTATTGGACGTTCCACTCAACCACACACTTCAAATGGACATGACAGATAACATCAGTGACACACGGCAGAAAGCTACGTAGTAAGTGGAGCGGTGAAATGTTACTCTTACAGAATGAGTACAAAGATGATAACACAAACTGGAACTCAAGATCCAAAAGGGCCCACGTTGTCTAGCGGTGCGTGTTTTGTCGCACAGTGGTCACACAGACCCACAGTACCCTCTCTCCCGGTCTGTGAAAGGACGTTTCTGAGACCTGGAGGTAGCTAGAAATAATAACCCACTAATCATCCTTAGAGTAAACATAGTGCAGCTAATAAGACAAAAAAAAAAAAGCCCCTTGAAGTTAGTTTTAGTAATCAAAAGCAAACAAATGTGGGGAAATTTCCTGACCTATGACAGGGAGCTGATGAGATGCGCCACCAGAATCTCTGCTTCGCGCCCATCCCTCCCTGGTTAATAGATTCAGCCTCACCAATGGAGGACGAGAACCACTAGCCCTGGCACCAGAAAGGTAATAACTCTATCAAACTCACGTCCCCTGTATTGACACACCGCCAGGTAAACAGAGAGACATGATCCAGAATTTCATATTTCACCCCCCCCCCCGCTCTCCGTCTCTCCATCTCTCCATCTTTCTCTCTTTGTCTCTCTCTTTGTCTCTCTCGCTCCGTCTCTCTCTGTCTCTCTCTCTCTTCTCTCCTTTACCCATTTAATCCCAAGAATCCTCAGCCCACTCCAGGTTATACAACTGTTTTTGTTAGCTGAGTAATCAAACAGCATCTCCAAGGGTAACCCCTTATTCACTCAAGGGCTTTGGCATAACAAAAACATCCACTTACACTGGGACCACCCCTGTTGCGCAACACAAACACACACACCATTGGCTAGTGCCATTGACAGAGAGTGGGGTGAAGAGTGGACTGGAGATGGGGGGCAGTGGTGTGACCAACCCAACACAAAATCCATACTTAATGCTAGATTTCCACTTGGATTCCCTCTCAACCCAGGTCAATATGAGAAAAGGCTAAAGAGAAGCTGCTACTTGGAGAGTGAGCCGCACTTTTCCTGATCGCTTTGGATCATGGGAGATGAGATGAGCCTCCGCCTGTGATGCGGTGGCCGAGGCCTGACAGATAGATAGCTGACGCTGGTGGTGACGATCACAGCGCAGAGCAGAGCGGAACGGTCACACACACACACACACACACACACACACACACACACACACACACACACACACACACACACAAACATAGACGGAGCCGGACATGTCGATACACACAGCAGCCCGTTGGCACGGAAACAGAGTGGAAATGACATGTTCAGCGATCCAAGTGGAGACTGGAAGTCAGAAGTCATTGGTCACGGAACATATTAGTGATGCTCACTTCTTAATGGCCATGGCCAGGCCTCCTCTGTCCTGTCTTACTACTGGCAGAGACCGAGGGACCTATTAAAGGCCTTGTTGACGTTCCATCATTCCATATTCAAACATTATCTTAATATCCACAATATCCTAACTTTAATATCCACATTTACTAATATATTTACTGGATACTGGGATTTGGATGAATGGAGGGGATATCCTGCTAGCTAGCAAGTGTGTACATTTTCCTGATAGGATGGAAGGGCAGACTGAATATTTGTGTTTCCAGGTGTCTCTGATCTATTTCCATCTGGAGGGAAAGACAGGACGGATAACGCCTCCTCTCCCCTGACAACTGTCCAATTACGTATATCACACTTGGCCTACTGTTTGCACTAGAATTAATCAATACAGGACGTGGTTGAGTGAACACATTTTGGTTGAATCAAATGCATGAAAACTTAATCATTCGCTCAGGGTGGAGGCGAATCAAATAGGGAATGCATTGCATTGCGGAGGCAAAGATTTCTCTTTCGGGGGAGGCGGTGTGTGTGTTTGTGTGTGGCTCATCGTTGATTGTGGCTCCCAAGTTTGGGCGGGGGGGGGGCTCCCCCTTTCCTCTCCTGACGCGGCAAATGGAATGGGTGACAGGTGGAAGTGGCGATGGGGAAACGCGTGCGAGGCGGTCCTCCGTTTCATGAATTAATGTAAACACAGCCCCGTGCAATTACTTCAGCGCTGGTCATTTTTGGGGGGTGATGCTCCCGTGGTTAGACCCTGCAGGTCCAATCTAATGAAAACGCCCTGGTTACTGGGGCGTTTAATTGTATATAGGGCAAAGCTAAGTGTGGAGGAGGAACGCGAGGCGAGAGGCGGGTTGTGGATGAAAGCATAGCAGCAAGGCCTACAAGTGGAAAATTTGATTCAGTTTAAACATAGCATTTGGTATATTGATCCGATGCGGAGGGGGGACTGTTACCAAGAACACAAGCGAAGCAGATGGATTCATTTGAACGTGAGAAAACCTGCTATAAAGCAAAGGATGAAACGATTGAAATGGATATAATGGTGTGGTTATTTCCTCAAAATAATGCTGAGAGATTCAGTAGTGGTAGCATCGGGTCCCACTTTATTTAGATAGTCCCATATACATCATCTACAGAGTCATACTGTTAACAAACTATCTAAGCAACTGCTTATCGGTTAGGGTTAGGATAAGAGTTAAGGTTAGGGTAAGGGTTAGGGTTAGGGTTAGGATAAGGGTTAAGGTTAGGGTAAGGGTTAGAATAAGGGTTAAGGTTAGGGCTTGGGTTAGGGTTAGGGTTAAGGTTAGGGCTTGGGTTAGGGTTAGGGTTAGGATAAGGGTTAAGGTTAGGGTTAGGGCTAGGGTTAAGTTTAGGGTTAGGATAAAGGTTAAGGTTAGGGTAAGGGTTAGGGTTAGAATAAGGGTTAAGATTAGGGTAAGGGTTAGGATAAGGGTTAAGGTTAGGGCTTGGGTTAGGGTTAGGTTTAGGATAAGGTTTAAGGTTAGGGTTAGGGCTAGGGTTAAGTTTAGGGTTAGGATAAGGGTTAAGGTTAGGGTAAGGGTTAGGGTTAGAATAAGGGTTAAGGTTAGGGTAAGGGTTAGGATAAAGGTTAAGGTTAGGGCTTGGGTTAGGGTTAGGGTTAGGATAAGGGTTAAGTTTAGGGTTAGGATAAGGGTTAAGGTTAGGATTAGGGCATGGGTTAAGTTTACGGTAAGGATAAGGGTTAAGGTTATGGTTAGGGTTAGTAGATAGTTAGTTGAAATGCTGCTAATAGTCTGTAGAGCATCTACAGATGGACCATCCAAATAAAGTGTTACCTAATATTTCCATTGCTGTGTTGAGATCAACAGCCTGCTTCGATGATCTCATTGACTCAATCTGATCACTCAGTCACTGAGACTTGAGTTGGAATTTAATCAAACCCACAATACAGAAATACCATATTTCAATGTAATGTTACGTCTAAGGACCAAGGATGATCGCAATACAACAAGTGGGGGGTAGTGAGAACCAAGAACTGAGATATTCATAACCTATGCATATCTCTTTGGTATTTACAGATGGAATCACCACCAGCACTCCAATGAGGTGAGAGGGGGGAGGATGTGATGTGATCTGCCATATAGTAATATATTTTCTATTATCAAAGTCAATCAATAATTCATGGGTCACAATAACTGAGTTAGCTGTCAGTGGGAGAGCAGGCAGGCAGACCTGAGATCAGATTCTAATTCAGAAAAGCTTTATTGTCCCAGTATTGGGCAGCCCTGAGATCTCTAGTCTCCTCCTGTACAGTGTAGGTGTATTCCTCACACACAGATAGGAGGCAGGAAATCAGAGAAATACACCTACAGTATGAGCCACCACACACACACACACAGCCGCTTTAGGAACACACACACACACCACACGCTTTAGGAAAACAAGGAGGTCTCATAGTCATTATCAGGCTGACATTCAGAAGCTGCTGTTTACTGTTCAGGCATTCCTCTGTGAGGTGATAATCTCTCTCTCTCTCTCTCTCTCTCCCTCCCTCCCTCCCGCTTTCTCTCGTTCCCGCTCTCTCCCTTACCTCTCTATTCCTCTCCCTCTCTCTCCCTCCTCCAGGTCCCTGAGTGCTATTCACACAATCACTTAGGAGCATTAATCAAGCGTTGCCTAATGCCTCCTGACAGGGTAACTAGCGCTGTAATGGGACGCCGTCCAAAACCCTGTCCCTGCTCTGCTCTACCCGCACGCATCTGCTAACACTAGCAGCAGCCGGTACCGCTATAGCCTGAATGTAGCTAGCTATAATGCTAACGCTAGCAGCAGCCTGTGCTGGTATAGCCTGCCTGTAGCTAGCTCTAATGCTACCGCTAACAGCAGCAACCGGTACTGCTATATCCTGCCTGTAGCTAGCTATAATGCTACTCCTAATGACTGCAGGAGAGACCGAGACACTCTCCAATAAAGCACTTAGAGGCCCTGGCTGAGACGTTATGAGACGTTGCCATATGGTGCATGAAGAAAGCTTTTTGATAGTATGCTAATCTGAGGGCATTACCACCAGGATGATTTACAATGCGCCTGACTGAACAGCGCATTGCCCTATAGAGGAGGAAACTGACACCACAGCTTGCTGTGCCTAATAAGACACAGGGCCGTATTGGTGATGAGAGGGGTGGCGGGAGGGACGTGTTTTGATCTGTATCATGCGAAGGCATTTGGCTTCATTAAGATGCTTAGATTAACTTGAAAGGCGTAAAGGATATAAGGACAGATTTAGGTTTTACATCATAGATACAGTGTAAAAGATGCCTGACGCACAATTGGAAGTGCTTTGACTGTCTATGAAAAGCTGCTGAGATATGGATATACCAATATTGCCTTCGTGTTGAGACCATGAAGGGCAGTTTAGTAATATAGTCCCACTTACCTGTTCTTTCAACCAGTTGCTTTCATCATGATTTTAAAGTGTGTTCGTTGTTTGCAGGTTAGGGAGAAGTCTCATAAAATATCAAGTAAAGACAGGGTACATAAATATGTGAAATAGTTTAAGTATTAAAATGACGTGCTTTCAACAGAATAAATCAAATCAAATGATAATGAGAGGCCCAAGCAGTGAGAGACTAGCTGACATAAATACAATCCATAAGTACACCTGTTGTAACATTTATCGTTAATCTATCGATCCAGAGTTTTTGATAGGGTTGCCTTTTAAATCTGTAATGCAAGCAGCATTAACACTTCATTTCTATTGAATCCACAAGAATCCAAAAGAAAGAAACATGTTTGGAATAAATATGGGCCTATCACCACTAGAGATTAAAATCTTTGGAAACTTTTTGTTCATCATTACTGCCTTTGCTTTACTGTTTAGCTGGCCATTGGCCAACACTGATCATAACATATTATAATGCTGAGGATCTATACGAAGATGAAAAAAATCAAATGATTCTGGCAAATCAGCAAGTCATTAATCACGTGACAACTAGACTGGCAAGGAGGATCAGGATGTTTTCCAGTGGCGATCCACTACTAGTTTTACCGCCTGTTTCCACTACTAGTTTTACCGCCTGTTTCCACTGCTAGTTTTACCGCCTGTTTCCACTACTAGTTTTACCGCCTGTTTCCACTGCTAGTTTTACCGCCTGTTTCCACTGCTAGTTTTCCCGCCTGTTTCCACTACTAGTGTTTACCGACTGTTTCCACTACTAGTGTTTAACAACTGTTTCCACTATTAGTGTTTAACGACTCTTTCCACTACTAGTACTTACAGCCTGTTTCCACTACTACTGTTTACCAACTGTTTCCACTACCAGTGTTTTCAGCCTGTTTCCACTACTACTGTTTACCACCTGTTTCCACTACTAGTACTTACAGCCTGTTTCCACTACTACTGTTTACCACCTGTTTCCACTACTAGTGTTTTCCACTTGTTTCCACTGCTAGTGTTTTCCGCCTGTTTCCACTACCAGTGTTTACTGTTTGTTTCCACTACTAGTGCTTACTGCCTGTTTCCACTACTAGTGCTTACTGCCTGTTTCCACTACTAGTGCTTAATGACTGTTTCCACTACTAGTGTTTACCACCTGTTTCCACTACTAGTGCTTACTGCCTGTTTCCACTACTAGTGTTTACCATCTGTTTCCACTACTTGTGTTTACCGCCTGTTTTACAGTAGAGACGTGTTTCCACTACTAGTACTTACAGCCTGTTTCTACTACTACTGTTTACTACCTGTTTCCACTACCAGTGCTTACTGCCTGTTTCCACTACTAGTGTTTACCACCTGTTTCCACTACTAGTGCTTACTGCCTGTTTCCACTACTAGTGTTTACCACCTGTTTCCACTACCAGTGTTTTCCGCCTGTTTCCACTACCAGTGTTTACCGCCTGTTTCCACTACTGGTGCTTACTGCCTGTTTCCACTACTAGTGCTTACTGCCTGTTTCCACTACTAGTGTTTAATGACTGTTTCCACTACTAGTGTTTACCACCTGTTTCCACTACTAATGCTTACTGCCTGTTTCCACTACTAGTGTTTACCACCTGTTTCCACTACCAGTGTTTTCTGCCTGTTTCCACTACTAGTGTTTACCGCCTGTTTCCACTACTACTGTTTACCACCTGTTTCCACTACCAGTGTTTTCCGCCTGTTTCCACTACTAGTGTTTACCGCCTGTTTCCACTACTAGTGTTTACCGCCTGTTTCCACTACTAGTGCTTACTGCCTGTTTCCATTACTAGTGTTTACCGCCTGTTTCCACTACTAGTGCTTACTGCCCGTTTCCACTACTAGTGTTTACCGCCTGTTTCCACTACTAATGTTTAGCACCTGTTTTACAGAAGAACCAGACAACAAAACATGCCATCCTCTCCTTAGGCCAGTGTGTGAACAACCTGGTTTTACTCTCTGCTTTGCCACGTGTAGCTGCAAAAATGCATTAATATTTGATAGCAGGGGTAGCAGTTCGGTAGCATCTTCTTCATTGCAAACAGATTCAATGGACGAGCAGATAAACAGTGGGGCTGTTTAATAATGCAGTGTGGTGACACTGACCTTATTTTGCCGCCTTTCCTTTCAACCTGTGCTGGTATTTTGATGCACGGTGCCCCGCTGACTCTCTCAGCACACAGGGAGGGTTTCATCCTCTCATCCCTCTTTGTTCAAAGCCTGGAAATAAAAAAATGTAGGGGAAAAAACAGTTCCTGTTAGTTTGACAGAGGTTACATCACTGACTGGGCTACTAAACCTATCCGAAGACATTAATGAAAATGGTTTCAGGTTATAGGACAGGTTTGGATACACTGTTGGATGTATGAAATATCATATCTTTATTTTGGGGGTGGGAGGAGGCTTCAAATGCTGAGTGTCGGTTTGAGAAGTGGAGTTGACAGCTGAGCAGGTTCCTTGAAGGTGAACTTGGAGGGGTTTTGACAACAGAGGAAAACTCAGAGGCACAGAGCAAAACAATGGCCCTCTATATATAATGCAAAACTAGATATGAAATATACTGTATGTTTTAAACATGTTTGGATATGTTATTTCAGGTACCTGTAAGTCAGTGTTTCACAAACATCTCCTCGAGTACCTCTGCAGCCAGATCCACTTGTTTGATATAGTCCAGTGCTAGCACACCTGATTCAACTGGTCCACTAATCACCGATCCCTTCACTACTAATCAGGTGTGTGGTTCTGCTAGTAGCCAGAACCGCTAGCTAGTTCTGTTGTGTTCCTAAGTGAAAATGTATGTGTTAAACTGTCATCAACATAGTTACACATCACTCCCCAAGTCTGGAACCAACAGGACCCTGAACAGTTTGTAGCGCCAAGCCAGAACACTGCTAACTAGTTAGTTAAATAGTTAACCAAATAGCTACCTGGACTATCTGCATTGACCCTTTTAGCAGTAACTCCTTTGGCTCATCACATATGCTGCTGCTACTGTTTATGATCTATTCTGTTGTCTACTCACTTTATTTTATTTATTTACATATCTACCCCAAGTACCCCTGCATATTGACTGGTACTGGTACCCTGTGCATAGAGCCATGTTATTGTTACTCATTGTGTATCTATTATTACTTTTATTATTACGTGTTTTACTTTAATATTATTTCTCTATTTTCTTTCTCTCTGTATTGTTGGGAAGGGCCTGAAAGTAAGCATTTCACAGTTAGTCTACACCTGTTGTTTACTAAGCATGTGATGTGTAACATTTGATTTGAACCAAAACAATTTGTCAAGGTTTTTTTTCCCTCAAATATCCAAAAATGTCAGGGTGGGGAAGGAAATTACAAAATCACTCGACACAACACTCAATCAAATCCTAATTATCATCTCATCTCCCCAAATCCGAGCAGTCAGGCAAGCAAGTCGCTGGTGCATTGCCTTTCACCGTGCTGTGTGGGCGAAGCTACAAACTGCCTGGAAATTATGATAATGTGATTTTTGTTTCTTATTATCTAAAAGTGGAGTGATGTAGAGGGGGCTTCAGTTACATGCTGATTAATTCTGTTAAATAATGCACAGCGTACCGGGGGGGTAATATACTCTCTGTATTGAGCTATGTTTAGTGTTGAACCGTGTTGCATAGATTACCCCATTACATTCTAATTACCAAGACCGGGTTGCGTTCAAGAGACTATGCTACAGTGTGCGTTCAAAAGCCCTAAAATACAATGGGGAAAAAAGAGCTTCATGTTCAACATAATATACGGACACCATGGAGATTCTCTCCTTGTTGTAAAGTCACACTTTCAAAGAGAGTTCTGGTGCAAACACAGGATTCGCCGAATGCACAATAGATCTACTACAAACCTTCCGCCCACTGCTTTCATGGTTTTCATAAACGGCACAATTATTAAATATTGAAGCAGGCTAACATAAAGTGTGAAAATAATCTGTAAGTAAAGAATCATCCAGAAGCCAACTAACCAGCACCAGCCACATACTGCCCATTCCCCGTTCACGTCTAGCCCTTAACATGTTGCCAGTGCCATATATTTACCAAGAGATATCCATTTATGATCTATAATTCAGTTTTTAAACATCGTATCTGGCAACTTATAAAAATAAATAACCTTAAAGTGTTTTTAAAAAGATCTCTCTGCTCCCTGCCAATGTGTGTGTGTGTGTGTGTACATGTGTGTGTGTGTGTCCTGGATCATTAATAAGCTAGCTCAGTGGTGGTCATTTCTCTGTGTTGAGTTGAGCGCTGAGCCATTTCCCTGTAGTAGGTGGCTTTTGGGCAAAGAAGTCAGACTCGTCCATCTGTTCCTGTTAGCAGCTATGAGAGAAAGACACACACACGCACACACACACACACACACACACAACACACACACACACACACACACACACACACACACACACACACACACACACACACACACACACACACACACACACACACACACATACACACACACACACACACACACAGGTGGGGTGTCAGTTAGTCATATCAGTTAGTTATATCCTGTTCATGCATTTTCCATCACGACAAAACAATGACTAAACACTGTGGGTCTGCCAGGAACCTTTATCACGTGTGTTATAACAACCAGTAATAATAGTACTGTAAATAATAAATGCCTAACATCTTACACACACACACACACGCACGCACGCACGCACGCACGCACGCACGCACACACACACACACACACACACACACACACACACACACACACACACACACACACACACACACACACACTTTAAGGTGCCTTGCTGATGGGGATTTGTCTTGCTTGGAGACGAATAGAGGAATGAATGGAACAGGGAATTCCCTCTGGCTTCCCAGCCAGCCCAGTAGAGTTTTGGCCTGACAATAAACAACAGTTTAATACTTGATCTAATCCCATGCAGCCAGGAGGTTAGTCCAACAGCAAGGCTCCCTCTTGCAGATGTTCACATCCAATAATCTATCCATAATTGATGAAACAGGGAGGTCAGATGTAATGGCTGCCTACCGCCGTCCCAGGCAACAAATAAATGGTTATTGACAAAACAAGCCAGTGTTGCGCTGAGGAGAGGAGCAGAGTGGCGGGTTGGAGAGGGAGACGACTCCCAGGCACAGCTAGGCACGAAGCAGAGAGGAGAAGAGAGGAGAGAAGGGAAGGAGAAGAGAGACGGAGGAGAGGAGACGCGAGCAGCCCAGTCCACTCCTCGGCTCAGAGTGAGAGAGCCGTCGAGGAGGGCCCCGGGACAGGGTACCACAAATCCCAGAGGAGGACAGCCAGGAGTGGAGAGAGGAGAGGCGAGGAGAGACCTCTCTGGACCCCTCAGGAGATACCCCTCTGGGGGAGGGGGGGGGGTGAAGAGGAAGATGTAGAGTAAAAAGAGGGGGGATGAAGAGGAGAGAGCGGCAGGCGAGGTGAGTGCAACAGCATGGAGTTTGCGTAGCGTATGTGCAGCGGGCCAGCTGTCCACTCTGCTTTCATCTCTGGGATTTATGTCAGATGCAATCTACCTGGCTGTCAAGCCCCATACAACAGCCTCCTCAGAGACAAAGACCCCAATACCTCTCTATCGCTCTCTTCCCCTCTGTGTCTCTCTCTCTCTCTTTCCTTCTGTGACTCCCTCTCTCCCTCTCTCACTCTTTTCCCCCCTCTCTCTCTTTCCCTCTCTCTCTCTCTCTCTCTCTCTCTCTCTCTCTCTCTCTCTCTCTCTCTCTCTCTCTCACTTCCACTTTCTCCCCCCCCCCCTCTCTCTCCCTCTCTCCCTCTCTCTATTTCGATCTCTATCTCTCTCTCTTCCCCTTTCTCTCTCTCCCTTTCTCTCTCTCTCTCTCTCTCTCTCCATCTCTGTCTGGTGGATGCATCATGTAAGGAGCATACTTCTGTCCTCTGGCTCTTACTGGTTAAATCTCTATGAATGGTCTGCCTGCCTCATGGTCCATCTATCACACCTTTATCCTTAAACATCAAAGCTTTTGTCTTTTCTTTTAACTCCAGAAAACTGTATGTGTAGTACTGAAAGTGAAACCTGCCCAGCCAGGCAAATAACATAGGAAGTGAAGAGTGAAATAAGCTACAGAGGACCTTGTACTGGACTGGGAAAACTGTACACTGAACAACACAAAACAAACACATTGCCAACTAATTGCTGAAATGCTGTTAATTGCTACATTTGCTATCTAATCTGCTACAACCTGCCTATCACTAGAATATTCAAGCCATAGTTAATGAGTCATTTCCATAGCGTATGGTTACGAAATGATACACACACGGACTCCTGTATTATTGAGAGATTGGTTAATAATGAGTGAAGATGAGGACGTCCTATCTGATTCATTAACATGTTAACAGCCCTCCTCCACTACAGTTTAAATAGCCTACCTGTGGACTAGGAAACACATGGTTGTCGCTCTAAGCAGAACTGCATTAGTCTACTCTCCCTCTGTGTACAAATGGGTTTAGGCATACCCTGTAATGACAAGTGGACAACTGATCAGATTCGTGTGTATTCTAATACCAGCCTACCGATTGTAGAGATTCAGTATTACTATACAAGCAACACTATATAGTGCATACTTACTGCAGTAGCGTGAGTGAAAGTCTATTTACATTTAGCTACTGTACTTCTCTCAAGCCTCATTAATTAACTAGTAAATAGGACCATTTGTTGCGCAATGACAAAACACTCCAAGGAGTGAGTGCCTATGCATGCTTCGAAGAATTCCTGGAAAGAGAAGAGGGGACACCAAGGCCTTTTTCTTCCTGTCTTGAAAACAGAATAAAAAAAATTTTCCCCCACGGTAGGGTAGTCAGTGAGTGACTAGTACCAAGGACAGCAAGTCCCCTCTCTCTCTGCTCTCTGTACCACTTAATTACCGCATAAGATCATGAATATTTGAAGCGCATGCTTTCCCACTTTGTCATTGGAGTTTAGAACTAAGAGAAACAAGTTCATATGCATATTAATAGAGGGAGGGTTGGACTGGGAGGGGTTTGGATGGATGGGACTGCCAGTCAGTGTGGATGGAGGGTTAGAGGAGGGGCTGGATAGGGAGCATCGGTGGAAGGGGGGGGGGGGGGTGTAGAGGGGGGAGTGTGCTGGTGACAGCAGGAGGAAATGGCACTCATACACAGCAGCTGCTCTTTTGAGATCCCCCTCTGAGGGGACGGCCTGAGGAGAGCCTCGGCACAAAGGGATGAAGGGAGATGAGGACTCTTGATGGAAAACAGGCAAACAACCGCTGGGACCCCTCTCCATAACCCCCCTACACCCACTCCTAAACCCCCCAACCCCTACTCCAGAGCCCCAGGAGCCCCCGTCGAGTGTCAGGACCTCTTTAGCATTCTCTGAGGCTGAACTGCTAAACTCGCGCATTAGCACCAAGCACCACTAAGCTAACGGGACCTCTAATGGGGAAGACTGAGATGGAGGAGAGGGTTCTCTCTCTCTTTTTTCCCTATGACAAACGGAAGGAAGTCATGTGGGGGGGGGGGATGTGATTGGAGCACTGGATAGAAGCATCTGAGGTCCTATTGGTTAAAGGGGGGGTTGTGGGGGGCATTAAAACAACCATATAGATGTAAATCCTGGATAATAATTCTTAAAAATGGCTTATTAGCCTCTATCACATGTCACTGAGTAAGAACATCATCCAAAGGGCTCAAGGATTCAACATAGTCTAATGAAATTTATGGCCCCCTTTAAACTACTCAGTGGCCCGGTAGAGCGTAATGATATACTTTATTTAACATAGCTAAACAAAGATAATTATGCCACTGTGCGGATTTAACGGCCTGCAAAGTGTTGGTGCACTCTTCACTTGATAGAGAGGCCTATTTAAACATGTTAATGGGTGTGCTATCGAGCCCCTCTTTCAAATACAAGGGCTGTGGTCTGAATGAATGCAGATTCAGTGTCTGGTAGATGGAGCAACCAGCCTGGAATCCAAACGGATACGCTCTGCTGTTTCACTTTAACCAAACATGCCAGTTAGGATTCCCAGGCTATAGAGCAACACACCTTTTTTTAATGAAATGGCAAAGGTTAGGGAGTATGACGTCATAGGTCTTCATGTTTTTGAATTGTGCTGAATGAAATGAACATTGCTGATTGAGGTACACAAAGCATTTGATGTTTTTGAGCCCTGTCTGAAGTGCCTGTCAAAGAAAGTAATACCTTGTTCTAGAAATTGAAAAGTTTTGGAACATGGCATAGGTCTCCATCTTTTTTAATTGTGTCGCATGAAATTCCCATTAGTGAGTTAATTGAACCCTGTCTGACTCAGTGATCACAACCAGGAAATGACTCTAACAGCAGGTACAAAGAGAGAGCTAATTAGTTTGACCTTTCCTGTCATAATTAGCATGTAACACGACCACTCAACCAACCCGCTAACAACTTAGTATCAAGAAGGTCACATTCATGATGAATTATTGAATAGAACGATGTTCTCTTAATTGATGTTATCCAATATCCAGACACAATACATTCCATAAAGAAAACGAAATCTCTTTCTTGAAATACATTTCACTGTTTAGTACTATTTCCAGTTTTAAAACAACCACATCTAGGAAGCGAGAATTCTTCGAAGCTGTGGTAGAATACAAAATGTCCTCCGAAATGTCAGACAGGAGGACAATTAGTAGGTGACCATGACAAGGCAATTACAATATTGTCATCTGTATTAGTTCTCCCAACATGCCAGAGGTACTAAATATGATTTATAGTGGAGTCCATGCTGTGCCCTCTCTTAAAGGGAAAGTGAGCATTGAGAGGCGTGAAGAGGAGGGGTGAAACTGCTTAGCTAACCTTTCATTGCTTTTGAATACTAAAACTCTGTCATCACTGATAAATATTTATCTAATTCATGATCAAATGTTTGTTTTTTTTACAGATGATTTTATAGTCACTGATTTACTTTGACATGAATGAATACTGGTTCAGACCTATGATTTTATAGTCACTGATTTACTTTGACATGAATGAATACTGGTTCAGACCTATGATTTTATAGTCACTGATTTACTTTGACATGAATGAATACTGGTTCAGACCTATGATTTTATAGTCACTGATTTACTTTGACATGAATGAATACTGGTTCAGACCTATGATTTTATAGTCACTGATTTACTTTGACATGAATGAATACTGGTTCAGACCTATGATTTTATAGTCACTGATTTACTTTGACATGAATGAATACTGATTCAGACCTATGATTTTATAGTCACTGATTTACTTTGACATGAATGAATACTGGTTCAGACCTATGATTTTATAGTCACTGATTTACTTTGACATGAATGAATACTGGTTCAGACCTATGATTTTATAGTCACTGATTTACTTTGACATGAATGAATACTAGTTCAGACCTATTTTGTAAGCAGCATGTAAGAGCTCAAAGTATCAACATCCATTTTGGAACAACCGCACAACGAGATAGCCTATGAATTGGATTAAACCTACGACCTTAATGCTTATATCTCCCAACACATCTGAAACAACTACACGGCTACTAAACCCTCGTGATCTTTCTCAGATCTCCCTCCAACTCCCTCCCTCTTTATCACAGAGCTTCTAATTCCCTTTTTTATCACAGGGGCTTTTCTCAGATTTTGAGACAAAGAGAGACGACGGAGACGGGTGGCTGCTTTGGTTTGGGTACCAAAGCGGTGGGCATCAGTCGTCTCTCTCTCTCTCTCTCTCTCTCTCTCTCTCTCTCTCTCTCTCTCTCTCTCTCTCTCTCTCTCTCTCTCTCTCGCTCTCTCTCTCTCTCCTCCCCTCCCTCCCTCCCTCTCTCTCCTCCCCTCCCTCACTCCCTCTCTCTCTCTCTCCGAAGGCTCTGGTGTGATTATTCCACTTTCAGTGCAGGGATTTAACCACGGGGCAGTTGGGCCATTGCCTCAGGGTGGCCCCCCTGTTCTATGCGCTATGCATGCTACTTTCTTTCTTTTGCTCCTGGTTTATTGCCCCGCCTTTTATTTCGCCAGGCAGTCCCACTGACATCAGGGGGCTCTTAGAATAATTTGCCCCGGGCCATCTATCCCCATCCCCAAACCTTAAATCAGTCACTAGAGTATACAGATGTAGTATCTTAATTTGATCACCCTGCTGCAGAACTTTCCTGCAATGCAGTGTATTTATGTAGTGTATTTGACATTTATTATTTCCACTTTGAAATTTCATACTTGATTTTCCCTTATGAAAAATTGATAAAACCTTACAAAAATGTCCATGAATTAAAATTCACATTTCCTGTTGCTGCAGGATTATTTTCCTACTGGCTCAAATGAAGATCCTACATCTGTAGTTGTAGGTCTAGTATATTCCAGGGCCAAAATACAGCAGTATAACAGACTCTAACTCATGTTATGCACAAGAAAGGTAATGTCATTTTGACAAGTGCATTGTTAGACCTAGTTAGTGGGGTTTTGGTAGCTGGCGATAAGGTAGTTTAGTGATTATCTTTGACTGGGCTAATGAATCAGATCTATGTAAGGATTGGGAATAATGAGCTTTTGGAATATCAACAGTAAGACACCATCTGGAGTATTCATCGTCTTGTCGTCCCTGTCTCATCTAGCCAGTAGAGACTATACAGATCAATGTCAGAGGTCAAGACCAGGCCAGGGTATTAGGCTATAGGGTATTCAGATAAACTCTGATGCCAAAGTTTACTGGGAATCAATGTCACTAGCTATATGCAGTGCTTGCAAGACAGCCATTATGGAGAAATGGAGGCAGCTGCTTAATAATAGCCAGACTCAGATGTATGCGTCTGTGTGAGTTCTGCTGGTGTCCCATGTCTGAATCAGTCGCTCATTAGAAAGAAAGGATGAAAAACAGTGTTTAGGCCCGTATGTATCAAGTGTCTCAGAGTAGGTATGCTAATTTAGGATCAGCTTAGGCTTTTAGATCACGATGAGTAAGATTAGATGGACCTGATCCTAGATGAGCTCTCCTACTCTGAGATACTGAATACATACAGCTCTGAGCTACAGTATACCAAGCACCACTCCCTCCACCCTGTCTGAACCATATTCCAAGCACAGAGCTGTATCAGAGGGCCTGTGTGTACCAAATGGTACCCTAGTCCCTATGCAGTGCCCTATGGACCCTGGTCAAAAGTAGTGCACTATATAGGAAGTAGGGTGCCATTTCAGACGCTACCCCTGTCCCTCAGAGTAAAACAAAAAAGATAATTACTTTCATTCAAACTGAGGGATCTTAAAGTGAAATCCACCATCTAGTTTCCCCGCTTTTATGGCCACGGCAGCCATGGATGGAGCTTTTATAGGAGCTGCTAGTGGTTCCTCTGGCCCAGCCGTGGCTCTTTATTTCAGACCGCTCTCTGTGTCTGGTCTGGAGGTAATATGCCGATCCTCCAGGGGATGACGGCAGGCAGGCTAACGGGGGATGGGGCGATGGCAGTGGTCCCGGCCTCATCCCTCCTCGTCCCGAATGACCAGGTGGGTCCGATGATGGAACGCCTCATAACATCCCCAGGCTGCTTCCTGCTGACCTGGCTGGCTAAGACACACACACACACACACACACACACACACACACACACACACACACACACACACACACACACACACACACACACACACACACACACACACACACACACACACACACACACACACACACACGCATACATTATTAGAATATCTTATGAATGAGGTCCTTAGAAATGAAACAATTGCAACAGACAAATAAAGGTCCAAACTGAAGGCTACAATTTAATCGTCAGTCTCACAGATCTCCCCTATACCACTCAATAGGCTAACTGTCAATTGCTCATTCATTTAATTCTGTTTGGACTGGAGGACAGAAGTTCAAAGACCACATACTATTATACATTAGCTCATAGGGGGGATATGCAACTTAAAGCCATTTCCCAGGCCCGGGTGAATGACAGATACAAGCACCATGTAGTGGGTAAATATTGTAGAAGGCCCAGGCTGAAGTCTCTGGAGTGGGGCTAGTAGCATGGATCTCTGATCTCTGATGTGTGTGTGAGCACTGAGCACACAGTAGGACACTATCACTCACTTCACTGATAACAGTGCCTCAGACACACACACACATACAGGCAAGCACACACACACAACCTCCCATTGGCTCAGCTGAGCTCCCAATGTCTCCCATCTAGGCTTTTAGAGTATCAGCTCATATCCACGCCATGCCCCTTCTCATAACAGCGCATCACTAGTCAGAGCCCAAATCACTGATAATTGTGCCGTCTGCAATTTCCCCCGTCCCTCCAGGTGATGGCCAATAGAACGCGAGGTGAATGAAGCTAAGAATCCTGGGCTTTGGTTCCTACAGACGGCCTGAGAAAGAGGACGACGTTTTGAAATCGTATAGAAAGGCACAATCAATTGCAATGGCATTCAAAATGTGTTGTTTTTCAATAGCAAGATTGCCAGCCCCTTCATTCATCTACTTCCGAATACATGTTGTTAACCAGAGGCAAGAAAAGGAATATTCATCTTCTGAGTATGGGAAAAGCTCTGGGAAAATGTTCTCAAACCGAAAAGAGCAAACATGGAATCTTTGTACAAAAGGATATTGAGTTAAATTCATTCATATTGAAGCTTAAGCTTCATTGGGACTGTTTCAAGTCAGATTGGATAGGACTACAATCTTTAACATTTCATATGCAGTTTACGCAAGCAAAATGGGCCACAACCACCACTATCCAGATCTACAGTATCCATCCTCTTATGAGAAAAGGCTTTTTTAAAACTTTCTCATAAAAGCCAAGGGCATCTTTAAGAATTGACACCCTCTCTATGTCTAAAACCCACATTTTATATAACAAAAAGAGTGACGGGGGGGGCAGACAGCAGTGAAGAAATACCATCAGAAATACCATCAGTAACAAGGGCGGCTGTTCACACAAAGTAACTGCCTGAGACTGAGAGAATACTACGCACTCACAACTACAAGGTAAACACGCTCACTCTGAGAGAGAGGAGTGGCAAGGAATATGGGGGGATGGAGAGGGAGGAGGAGCGGCAGGCTCCCAAGGTTGGTGAGGAGGAGAGGCAGGCTCAATAGAGTTGGTGAGGAGGAGTGGCAGGCTCAATGGAGTTGGGATGAGGAGGAGCGGCAGGCTCAATAGAGTTGGCGAGGAGGAGTGGTAGGCTCAAAAGATCTGGATTGAGGAGGAGCGGCAGGCTCAATAAAGTTGGTGAGGAGGAGCAGCAGGCTCAATAGAGTTGGTGAGGAGGAGCGGCAGGCTCAATAGATCTGGTGAGGAGGAGCAGTAGGCTCAATAGAGTTGGTGAGGAGGAGCGGCAGGCTCAATAGATCTGGAGTGAGGAGGAGCGGCAGGCTCAATTGAGTTGTTGTGAGGAGGAGCGGCAGGCTCAATAGAGTTGGAGTGAGGAGGAGCGGCAGGCTCAATAGAGTTGGAGTGAGGAGGAGCGGCAGGCTCAATAGAGTTGGAGTGAGGAGGAGCGGCAGGCTCAATAGAGTTGGAGTGAGGAGGAGCGGAAGGCTCAATTGAGTTGGAGTTATGACCGTATTTCATCTTTTTGCATCACTTGCTTGCTACTATTTAGAACACAGACCCTTTATTATGTGAATGCACGTTGTTGGAGGAGTCCACCTATGCAAATAAGCCAAAGAAAGGAGAACGAGAACAAGATATGCCCACTGATATGTTCACCACTCCAAGAAATAAAAACAAAGAAAGAACTAATCTCATCCTCCTATATGTAGGTCTGAGCTCGATGCTCAGTGAGAGTCTATGGGCTCCCGCAGAACAGAACAGAGACATAAACGGAATTCTCTGCGCTCCTATTTTGATGCATGTTTTTTGATCCCATGAATATTTAATTGAATGGGCCCAAACCGACGCCATATAACACTCCTGCATAACTGATGCTCTCCACCCGTGAGCCATGAACATTAGGAGGTAATGATTGAGTGCATTCAAATGAACTCATTCATACAGCATATTGATTACTTGATGGAAGAAAAGAGAAGAGAGGTCCCCCCTCACGCGCGCGCACACACACACACACACACACACACACACACACACACACACACACACACACACACACACACACACACACACACACACACACACACACACACACACACACACACACACACACACACACACACACACACACACACACACACACACACACAATATCCTGCATACCAGTGGAATCAGAATCAGTATTATTTCCA
Source organism: Salmo trutta (assembly GCF_901001165.1). Lineage (NCBI taxonomy): Eukaryota > Metazoa > Chordata > Actinopteri > Salmoniformes > Salmonidae > Salmo > Salmo trutta. The sequence goes on from NC_042960.1 coordinate 8,226,851, forward strand.
CATAGAGGTAGAGGCTAGGGGACAGCTTGGCCTTGGTTAGTGTGGGTTTTTCTCCTCCTCCCTCTCTATCTTCTTAAATGATGTGTACATTCAGTCTCACAGGGAAGTTAATTAGGTCCAAAGATTGCTTCAGGTATTGTTCAAGTAATTCAAAATGTCAGAATCCGCAGGATGACCTGCTCCTGCACTACACGGGGCAATATTGGGTGAGTAGCTAATTATTTTACAGTGGCTGTCCGGGTCTGTGGAGTTTTGCTGCCAGTCGAAAGAAAGCGAAAAGGAATAATAATTGGAAAAATGAATGAGATGAGATTTGCTAGACACAAAGGGACTGTTACAGCATGTTATACATGATACAAAGACAACACTATTTACAATAGGACCTAGGCTACTCCTTCAACGATGACTGCAGTACTACTGTACAACTACTACACTGTTATAGTACCACGTCCAGAACAACAACAGTGACTAGTACACCGCAAACTGCTACTGAAATAAGGGCTGTTCAGTTATTAGAGATGACATTGACCCTTTCCAAGCTTCCCTTGGTGTCAAGGACAATCTGTTTCAGTCTGGTGGGCCATATGGTCCAATCAATCAATCAATCAACCAATCAAATTAAATCTAAGACTCCCCTGCTGGGCGGCAGGTAGCCTAGTGGTTAAGAGCGTTGGGCCAGTCACCGAAAGGTCACTGGTTCAAATCCCTGAGCCGACTAGGTGAAACATGAACAAGGCACTTAACCCTAATTGCTCCTATAAGTTGCTCTGGATAAGAGTGTCTGCCAAATGACTGTAATGTAAAGACAAGTCTACTGAGAAGACATCCAGTAAGCAGCAGGCCATTCATTATCAGACCTAACTACTGTGTTAAGGTATAGGAACGACAGAGGGTCCTGCATGTAGGCACAGTGAGGTTCTGTGAAATGCTGTATACCATCATTAGAGACTTTTCAGGAAGCATTAGTTCTCCCGTCAACGTTTCATACCAGACAATCCCCTCCATCTTTCCCAGTTCAATCTCAGAGGACTGCTAGTAGTCTTTATCAATAGAGAAATCAGACAAATATGAATAAATGAGGGGAAAACTCATCCAGTCATTAGCGATACCTTTCGTTTCTTATGCCATATTTAATTCAAACCAAAGAGTCCAGGTACTCCCACCTTTCTTACAACATATTTTATTTAAAACAAAAGGCATCAATTTCTTGAATACCGAATGAGGCGTCTTTCGAATCATTTTGAAGTGTTAAGCTATAACTAAAACTCGAAAATGAAGCTCATCCACGGAGACCAAGGTCAAAAGTAAAAATCGTTATATCACAATATCGCTGTTTCTCGCCATAATGAACTTGAATATATGAATTATTTAACGCTTCTGCCTGCTTATTAAATTATACATCCTTTATCTGTATATTGAGCAATGATGTTGGACGTGACCTAGAAGACGAGACCTTATGGCATACCTGGAGCCCCCCAGAGCATGAATTATTATTATCAGCCTTTGATTGAAGGACGTTCTGTTTCTGCTTCAGTCTGAGTGGGGCCACTAAAGAAAGACTTGAATATGTACCTGACTAAGCTGTAATTGCTTTCTCACGCTGAACATGTGAAGAACGTTTTTAACTGCTGGATAATATCAAAATGAACTGTGTATAGCTTACATTCCAGTCTAGTGTCTGTCAGAGAGGGCTAGTGGCTCGAGCAATTGTGGTTGTAATGTTTTAGCCTACATGAGGGGCCACTGACAATTATTACATTTGTAAAAGGTGGAGTGGAACGTGGGTTCTTGGTAGCCTAATAGCCTAATGGCTGAGACATCTATCATCAATCTGACTTCAAATGTCCAACATGTCATTTCAAATGAAACTGTGCAGATTACTGAGGGTGAATTAAATATCTGAATACATACCCAGCTAGCACAGTTGGTTCCTTGGAAGTTGTATGAACGTATGCTTATTGGTGTCCCATTGGATCTGGGAATGAAGCCATACGTTTCCTGACCGGTAAAACCTAACGTTTTTTAAATGTTCTGAGAATGGAAGTGAAAATTTCAACTGTTCTGGGAAAATTCATTTTTAGGTTGCAAAGAGGTTCTGAGAACATTTTACTATGGTTCTCTGAATGTTTTCCTGGGAGGTTTTATTAACATTCTGAGAACAGAAATTATAGGTTATTTGGAGTTTTTTTTAAACAGTTTCCTTATACTCCAAGCACAGATAAGACACAAGGAAATGTATTTACTTCAGCATTAATCATGCAAACACATCTTTCTTATTATGGCATGGCATTCAGAGTTGAACCAATGATCTTCCGTTCTCTATCCATTGAATTAGTCCACTGTGTCACCAGAAGGGAGCAAATATGCCATGTTTTTTAAGTCATACAAAGCTGTTCATTTTAGTCTATTCTATAACGACACAGGGCGAGACCCAGATGCAGACACAGGAGGCAGATGGTTTGAGTCTTTGATATTTATTAAAAAGCAAGGGGCAGGCAAGAGGCAGGTCGAGGACAGGCAGAAGTTCATTAACCAGGTCAGAGTCTAAAGGTTACAGGGTGGCAGGCAGGCTCGAGGTCAGGGCAGGCTGAATGGTCAGGCAGGCAGGCTCAGCGTCAGGGCAGACAAAAGGTGAGAACCGGGAGGACTAGAAAAACAGAGACTAGGAAACTGCAGGAGCATGGAAAACCACGCTGGTTGACTTGACATGACAAGATGAACTGGCAACAGACAAACAGAGAACACAGGTATAAATACACTGGGGATAATGGGTGACACCTGGAGAGGATGGAGACAAGCACAAAGACAGGTGAAACAGATCAGGGTGTGACATATTGAAACAGACCCCATTTTAAAGGAAACAAGCACTCATTAAGATCAGGTGTGGCCAATTAGTGGGCACGGCCAACACACCTGAACACTCTTAACAAGATAGAGGATGGAAAGAGTTTTGTTGATGCTGAGAACGCAATATATGCTTTTTAAATAACATTCTTAGAATGTTCTTTGAAAGTTACTAATGTTTTCTTGTGATTTTTATGGAAAGTTTTCTAAACGTTCTGAGAACATAGCTTTAAATAGACCCATGACGAAACCTGCAGAAAGTGTTATGCTGGAGTACTGAAATTCCCACAGAAGAACGTTGTTTCTTAACGTTCTCTGAACAATTTGAGAACATTACTTTAAATAGAATCATGGGGAAACCTGTAGGAAACATTATGCTGAAGTACTGAAATTCCCACCTAAGAAACATATGGTTCTCAGAACATTATGTGCTAGCTGGGTATCCTGTACCATTCTCAGAACATTGTGGGAAGGGAGTATGCAAAATAACCACAGGACAACCATGCTCTCACCAAGCTCTAAGAAACATATGGTTCTCAGAACGTTATGTGCTAGCTGGCTATAGCTTAGATTCATATGTTCTAAACTTTAAAACTAGAGCAGATGTTCTTTCTATCTACATAATCGTCCTGTATTTATCCCCCATTGCATTCCATTTGAGCGCTTTCACGGGAGTATGGCATCAGTATGACAAACAAAGGCTGTATGTATCAAGTGTCTCAGAGTAGGATTGCTGATCGAGGATCAGTTTAGCCTTTTAAATCATAATAAATAAGATCACATAGACAGGGGGAACCTGATCCAAGATCAGCACGCCTACTCTGATGCATTTGATACATATGGCCCCTGATGAGGGTTAACTTTCCTATTGTCTTGTCAGTCACACCAGAAAGAATACCTGATTCATAGAGGCTCACAAAAACCCTACTCCATCTCTTTCGATCCAGGAAAAAATAAATGGCAAAGATGATTTTTATATTCAAAGGAGAACATTAACATTAGACATTCCAGCATCACAAAGTCCCTCTCCGTTAACCCCTCATTTAAAAATATCTCATATCTATCTTCAAGAATCATGACACATCTCAGTTAGAGTCATCTCAGTTTCGTTTGGGCTTTTGTCCCCAGCACGACACGCCTGATCAGTGGAGTCAGAGAGAGGTGTCACATCCAGCCTAGTAATGTGGCATGAAAGAGACCCTTCCAGAGATGAAGGAGAAATAACTGTCAAGGTGATAATGGTTCAGCATAAACAGAGCAGATGAATTAGCAAACTAGGTGAGAGAGGGTAAGGCCTCGATGGGCCTCTATCGAATTCATAATTAGCGAATGTGAAATATATTCAATTTATCATCATATATTGTCAACTAGAAAGAAACAATGTGTGTGTGTGTGTGTGTGTGCGCACGTGTGTGTGTGAGTCTATCAACAAAGAGGCTGATATAAGAAAGGAGGAGTCTCCCAGTGGCCCCTGCAGCAGGTCTCTAAGAGAACATTATAAATACAAAAGGAAAGACATTTTCTATTAGAGATGAAGACCAAAAAGGTGTCACTCAGAGAGACACACAATAACATGTCAGTTTGGTAATATAAGCATCTCCATCAAATCCCTCAATCAAGTCCGAGACGCCAAACAAAACCGAAATGACAAGCTGATGATCTGGAAACACAGGATATGCAGAAATATACTGATTCTTTTTTTTGTCTCCACATTTCAATCACTCTCTGATTCACTCTTTCTCTCTAGGGACTCTCTCTCATTCGCTCTCTCCCTCTCTCTCTCTCTCTCTCTCTCTCTCTCTCCTCACAGATTTTCACCATGAATTACAATTAACCCGGCAGTCTAGTCAAGCTTCGCTGGGGAGAGGGTATTTAATATGTTCCTAATACATCAGTTTTATAATTTCATTCACATCCGACCATAATTAGTGTACATAAATTGAGATCACAGATCGGAGTGGTTTTGCATTTGGTTGCATTTTCTTACTGTTTCATGGTGGTGAAGCAAATGAACTGGTGAGAGGTGGAACACATCAGACAGGAATACTTTATAATGTCATTGGTGAGTGTGTGGTAGAGACCTCTAGTTGACAACTGTGTTACTTTGTCAGGGACAGCATTGAATAGGAGGCAAGGGATATAGGCCTTCCAAGCTGAGTGACACTGTTTTTCTCTTTAGCTTACATTGGAGGTTGGGTAACTGATGAACTGATTAAACACCACACTCTTAGAAAAAAAGGTGCTTTCTAGAACCTTAAAGGGTTCTTCGGCTGTCCTCATAAGAGAACCCCTTTGAAAACCCTTTTTGGTTCCAGGTAGAACACTTTTGGATTCCATGTAGAATCCTTTCCACAGAGGGCTCTACATGGAACAAAAAGGGTTCTACCTGGAACCAAAAAGGGTTGTACCTAGAACCTAAAAGCGCTCTTCTATGGGGATAGCCGAAGAACCCTTTTGGATCCCTTTTTTCTAAAGGTGCATAGTAATGAGTAATGGTGGATATGTTGACACTGTTGTTAGTGGCCTATTAATATGTTCCATTAGGCCCAATCATTTAGAAGCCAGGTCACATGGGACTAATTCCGCGCTGAAACACACCTGGCTAAAAACTCCACAAATTTTGACAATTGACAGTAACAAGCTCATTTCGATTTTCGGTCTATATATCGATGTACCTCCTTTTAGTTTTACAATAGATTTGGTATGATATTTATTTAACCTTTGGTTTAATATTGACAATAAATGGGAGACATTTGTTTGTAAATACTATAGCCTAGTCAGACTGGTAGTGAGTTGTTGAATTATTAGTTTGTTTGCATAGACCCCAGAAGTGGAAATATGTCCCCAAAACGTAAACAGATTTGTAGTTGTCCATTTCAATTGTGGAGAAAATAACAATGTTGTGTGGGTAAATTGATACCGAGTTGTTCATGATAATGTTATGAACATATAAAATGATGACACTCCTGTTCACTCGCTGAACTGTAGCTCACACGCTGAACTGTAGCTCACACGCTGAACTGTGAACTGTTGCTCACAGCTAAACTTTCAAACTGTCCTAACTCGCAAGGATTCCAACATCTTTAACCAGAGTAGGGATGCTCTGGAATTGTTCCAAAAAAATTATCCTGTTACGAAGGTAATCGAACAAATTGCGTTTTAACGTTAACAACCCTCAGTATAAAATCTTATTTTACTCAAATAAATAAGGATTCTAAGTTGGCCTACTGAATAATAGTCATAGCCTAGTAAATTAATACAAAAAAATAGACCATAATGTTGCACTGCTGTGGCTACCTGGAAGTAATGTTGACAGGGATTTGATGCATTTAACCTCATCTTGTCCAGACTGGTTCGACATGAGAGGTGTTAAAAAGGTACACTTAGTGCTTCTAATGCAAAATCATTCAACCTGGGTGCAACTCTCTCTCTCTCTCACACACACACACACACACACACACACACACACACACACACACACACACACACACACTCACACTCACACTCACACTCACACTCACACACACACACACACACACACACACACACTCAGCGAACAACAAAAGGAGGAATGCCTTGTACATAGGGATGCTGAAGATCTAGAAAGCAGATTTTGTAGAGGGAGGGATGTGGCCACTTAGCATTGAATATAGGCCACCCCCGTGGTGTAAAACCACCAATGTAATCTAGGTCTATTGAGCACTTTATTCACTATGAAACATGTACATGAATCATAGTTTGATCAACAGAAGTCCTCCCTATAGCTACCAATATTCAGAGACACTACATGTAGTCAAGGAGGGTATGTATGACTGTGTACTGACTCAATACTACTCTACTGTTTGACTGAGTGAACACAGAAACCAAGAATCGCTTTCATTCATACTGTATATGTGTGACTCACAGCCAAAATGGAGCATATCTCATTTGTGTCCACCTCCTCTATGGAGAGTTGTAGCCTAGCATCGACCAATGTGTCTGGTACACACAGATAATGGTATGGTCCGTTCTGTCAGAGGAGAATGGTACAGTCCGTTTTGCCAGAGGGGAATGGTAGGGACCGTTCTAGCAGGGGAGAATGGCACGGTCCATTCTGCCAAAGGAAAATTGTACAGTCTGTTCGGTCAGAGGAGAATGGTAGAGTCCATTCTGTCAGAGGATAAAGGCTCAGTCCGTTCAGTCAGAGGAGAATGTTACGATACGTTCTGTGAAGGGAGAATGGTACAGTCCGTTCTGTCAGAGGAGAATGGTACAGTCCGTTCAGTCAGAAGAGAATGGTACAGTCCGTTCTGTCAGAGGAGAATGGTACAGTCCGTTCAGTCAGAAGAGAATGGTACAGTCCGTTCTGTCAGAGGAGAATGGTACAGTCCGTTCAGTCAGAGGAGAATGGTACAGTCCGTTCAGTCAGAGGAGAATGGTACAGTCCGTTCTGTCAAAGGAGAATGGTACAGTCCGTTCAGTCAGAGGAGAATGGTACAGTCCGTTCTGTCAGAGGAGAATGGTACAGTCCGTTCAGTCAGAAGAGAATGGTACAGTCCGTTCTGTCAGAGGAGAATGGTACAGTCTGTTCAGTCAGAGGAGAATGGTACAGTCCGTTCAGTCAGAGGAGAATGGTACAGTCCGTTCTGTCAAAGGAGAATGGTACAGTCCGTTCAGTCAGAGGAGAATGGTACAGTCCGTTCTGTCAAAGGAGAATGGTACAGTCCATTCTGCCAGAGGAAAATTGTACAGTCCTTTCGGTCAGAGGAGAATGGTACAGTCCTTTCGGTCAGAGGAGAATGGTAGAGGCCGTTCTGTCAGAGGAGAATGGGACAGTCCGTTCAGTCAGAGGAGAATGGTAAGTTCTGTTCAGTCAGAGGAGTATGGTATGGTCCGTTCTGCCAGAGGGAAATGGTCCGGTCCGGTCTGTCAGATGAGAATGGTACGGTCCGTTCTCTCAGTGGAGAATGGTACGGTCCGTTCTGTCCAAGGAGAATGGTACAGTCCGTTCAGTCAGAAGAGAACGGTACAGTCCATTCTGTCAGAGGAGAATGGTACAGTACGTTCAGTTCATGGAGAATGGTAAGGTCTGTTCAGTCAGAGGAGAATGGTACGGCCCGTTCTGTCCAAGGAGAATGGTACAGTCCATTCAGTCAGAGGAGAATGGTACAGTCCATTCTGTCAGAGGAGAAGGGTACAGTCCGTTCAGTCAGAAGAGAATGGTACAGTCCGTTCTGTCAGAGGAGAATGGTACAGTCCGTTCAGTCAGAGGAGAATGGTACAGTCCGTTCAGTCAGAGGAGAATGGTACAGTCCGTTCTGTCAAAGGAGAATGGTACAGTCCGTTCAGTCAGAAGAGAATGGTACAGTCCGTTCTGTCAGAGGAGAATGGTACAGTCCGTTCAGTCAGAGGAGAATGGTACAGTCCGTTCAGTCAGAGGAGAATGGTACAGTCCGTTCTGTCAAAGGAGAATGGTACAGTCCGTTCAGTCAGAGGAGAATGGTACAGTCCGTTCTGTCAAAGGAGAATGGTACAGTCCATTCTGCCAGAGGAAAATTGTACAGTCCTTTTGGTCAGAGGAGAATGGTACAGTCCTTTCGGTCAGAGGAGAATGGTAGAGTCCGTTCTGTCAGAGGAGAATGGGACAGTCCGTTCAGTCAGAGGAGAATGGTAAGTTCTGTTCAGTCAGAAGAGAACGGTACAGTCCATTCTGTCAGAGGAGAATGGTACAGTACGTTCAGTTCATGGAGAATGGTAAGGTCTGTTCAGTCAGAGGAGAATGGTACAGCCCGTTCTGTCCAAGGAGAATGGTACAGTCCATTCAGTCAGAGGAGAATGGTACAGTCCATTCTGTCAGAGGAGAATGGTACAGTCTGTTCAGTCAGAAGAGAATGGTACAGTCTGTTCAGTCAGAAGAGAATGGTACAGTCTGTTCAGTCAAAGAAGAATGGTACAGTCCGTTCAGACAGAGGAGAATGTTACGATACGTTCTGTGAAGGGAGAATGGTACAGTCCGTTCTGTCAGAGGAGAATGGTACAGTCCGTTCAGTCAGAAGAGAATGGTACAGTCCGTTTTGTCAGAGGAGAATGGTACAGTCCATTCTGTCAGAAGAGAATGGTACAGTCCGTTCTGTCAGAAGAGAATGGTACAGTCCGTTCTGTCAGAGGAGAATGGTACAGTCCGTTCAATCAGAGGAGAATGGTACAGTCCGTTCAGTCAGAAGAGAATGGTACAGTCCGTTCTGTCAGAGGAGAATGGTACAGTCCGTTCAATCAGAGGAGAATGGTACAGTCCTTTCAGTCAGAGGAGAATGGTACAGTCCGTTCTGTCAGAGGAGAATGGTACAGTCCGTTCTGTCAGAGGTGAATGGTACAGTCCGTTCTGTCAGAGGAGAATGGTACAGTCCGTTCTGTCAGAGGAGAATGGTACAGTCCGTTCTGTCAGAGGAGAATGGTACAGTCCGTTCTGTCAGAGGAGAATGGTACAGTCCGTTCTGTCAGAGGAGAATGGTACAGTCCGTTCTGTCAGAGGAGAATGGTACAGTCCGTTCTGTCAGAGGAGAATTGTGTACCAGTGTACCTGGCTTGGAGCAGATAAATGGTCTGTCTGTTTCTGTGTAATAGAGGCCCAGCAGTGGTGAGGTCCTGCGGGCCATTGGTTTTGTTACATTAAACACCTAAACCGGTGGCAGGATCCAAGCCTGTTTTAAAAACTATATTCAGGTGCAGCAACGGGGATGTCAAAAGTTTTTTTCTTCAGATTTTTCAGGGGCTGCTGCAGCACCCTTAGCACCCTTACTTCCCACGACTATGGAGGACAGTGTATTGTTCTCCTTTTGAGAAATGGCACATTCCAAACTAGAATAAGTCAAAGGCCCAGTTATGATAATGATCCTATACCGTCTCTTGTGTTATTAGATTTGTCACACAGCAGAGAAACTAACTGACATGGCGACATTGCAATAACACTTCTCTGGTGCCCATTTTAATATATTTCCAATTCGCCAATGTGTCTAGAGTTCAGGCAACTATTGCCATATTTCCCATGTAATGTAACCACAGCCCAGATATGCTTATAAGACACAAAGAGGATGATTCCCCAGAGACATCCCTCAGATGTGACCTCAGTGCTCTCCGCATTTCTGGTATTAATGGAAAGCAAATCGGGGTTGTGTTCAATAGGCACAACATGGAAGAAAGTGCAGTGAAACAACAAGGTAATAGCGGAACTTGTCAAAAAAAACAAACACTTGTTTTAAAAAATGTGCTACAGTTTACCCTAATGAACACGACCCAGAGGATACCTGAGAACTCACCAGGCAGTGCAGGAGTATCACAGAAAGAATACACAAAAACAGCTAAAGTGGAACGATTAAACAAGTAAGTGTGCAATCTATCATACAGTGTTGGTGTTAGTGTACATCACTGGGATTCAGCAGATTCTATATGTGTTGTTTCCCTTAGTGTTGCAAGATTCCATGGATGAAACCAGGCTTGCTGCCTGCTTTGGTACCCCCCTCCCCCGTACCTGCTCGTTGGTACGGCCCAGGCCTGGGCCCTGGTCATGCAGGAAGTAGCTGAAGCTGATCCAGCTTATCTGTGCTGGGCTGGGCCCTCCGGGACCGGGGGCTTCTGCCGCCATATGGCTGAC
>NC_042960.1:8539824-8715580 GCF_901001165.1 Salmo trutta
TCCTTTAGTCTCTATGGGCCAGATGGCCAGTTGGTGAGGGCCACTGCCCGGGGGAAGAACGTTTTCAGGTCGCGGGAGGTTTTGGTCATCAGTGACCTGAACCGCCTGCCAGAGGTGAATTTTTGGAGGGGGGGGGGGGACCGGTGTGGGAGGGGTTGGCAATGATCTTTTCTCGATGGAGGGCAGGTGGCAGCCGATGGCCCTCTCTGAAGACTAGACAATGCGTTGCAGTTTGTCCTTGCAGCGGGCAGACGCAGACTCAAAGCAGACGGTGATGGAGGAGGTGAAGATGGACTCATCGTTGTTAGTGATGAGACCGACCAGAGTTGTACCATCTGCAAACTTGAGTAGTTTGACAGATGCGTTGTTGGAGGTGCAGGTATTGGTGCAGAGTAGAGTAGAGTAGAGGTGAGACCACACATCCTTGGATGGACAGATGGAGCTGGACACATTCAGCTGGGAGAGTTTGTCTTGAAGCAGTTCTGGGATGATGGTATTGAACGCAGAGCTAAAGCCCACGGACAATATCCTTGCATTTGTCTTTGAGTTATCGAGGTGTTTGAGGATGTAGTGTAAGCCCATGTTGACAGCATTGTCCACAGACCTGTCATCTCTGAAGGCAAACTGCAGTGGGTCGAGGTGATGCTTTTGAGATGGGACAGTACCAGGCGCTCAAAGGTTTTCATGATGACCGAGGTGAGCGCTGCAGGTCTGTGGGCAGTCCAGCATATTTAGGTTGGGGAAAAAATGTCAAAGCAAAACGTTGTTGAATTCAAGCGTTCTGCTGACCGGTCCGCACCAACTTGCCAAATGTTCTTTGTCACATGCGCCGAATACAACATGTGTAGACCTTACAGTGAAATGCTTACTTACAAGCCCTTAACCAACTTTACAGTTCAAGAAATAGAGTTAATAAAATATTTACTAAATTTGAATAATCTTTCAAAAAGTAACACAATAAATATACATAACAATAACGAGGCTATATACAGGGGGTACCGGTACCGAGTCAATGTGCAGGTTAGTCAATGTAATTTGCACATGCACTGTAGGTAGGGGTAAAGTGACTATTCATAGATGACTATGCATAGCAGCAGTGTAAAAACAAAGGGGGGGGGGGGTCAATGTAAATAGTCCAGGTGGCCATTTGATTAGTTGTTCAGCAGTCTTATGGCTCTGGGGTAGAAGCTGTTAAGGAGCCTTTTGGTCCTAGACTTGGCACTCCGGTACCGCTTGCTGAGCGGTAGCAGAGAGAACAGTCTATGACTTGGGTGACTGGGGTCTTTGACAATTTTGGGCCTTCCTCTGACACTGCCTAATATATAGGTCCTGGATGGCAGGAAGCTTGGCCCCAGTGATGTACTGGTCCGTACGCGCTACCCTCTGTAGTGCCTTACGGTCAGATGCCAAGCAGTTGCCATACCAGGTGGTGATGCAACTGGTCAGGACGCTCTCGATGGTGCAGCTGTAGAACCTTTTGAGGATCTGAGGACCCATGCCAAATCTTTCCAGTCTCTTGTCACTGTAATGAAACTCAGGGAGAAAAGGGTGTAGATTCACGCACAGAGCGCGGCAGGTGTTTATTTCACCTTCGCAGAAGGCAGGAATCATGGTCACAGGCAGACAATTGTCATACACAGGTAGGCAAACAGGCAGGTGAATCAAAACTAGGACTGAAGGCTATAGCTGGTTCTCACAAACGAGCTAGGAAAAGGCTTAGTATAGTCGAATCGAACAACACCTCACAAAGGCACAAACAGAAGGAACTGAACTAAATAAGGAGCTGATGAGACCAGGAGAGTAACTAACACAGGTGAAATCAATGAACAAAAATGAAAGACAGGGTTACGTTCAAGAACACAATGAAACAGAACACAAGGTTGACTAAGAAAATAAATAAAGAACCTTAGTCACAGTCCTTTGGCAAATACAGCATAAGTTACAACAAAATATTAAAATACTCTGCCAACACCAACAAAAACATTTGATCAAATTTTTAATTGCTCTTTCTTTTAGAAACTGCCGTGACCCGATTTCAATAGTTCCAAATTATACAGCAAATAATGGACATTATTGTCACCATAAAAGGTGAATGGAGGGCGTTTTCCAGGCAGACTTATAATGCTTGTTCACGATTTATAGGCTTACGGGAATCATACGTATGTATGGTGTACGCCAAGTTCATAAATGTCAACATATATCCACATGCAGATATTTAGTGTGAAATTTGCGCAACAGTTATAAATATGGCCCCTTGTTCCAATCCGAACACCCAGGACACTACTGTAAATTGAATTATACATCGCCACATGGTGTCAGCTTTATTTAAACAGCGTTTTAGGAGGGAGGATCATATATTATCAGTGGCCATTTTGGATCAACAACAACAGCTAGAGGATGGTCGCAGAGAGTTGATTGTTGACATGATAAGTGGTGTTTATGTGCAGGTTGATTTCAAGCGACAACGAGACACAGAGAGGTGAAAGGCTTAGTAAATACGACAAGGTTCAATCTGGACAAATTAGTGGTTTGAATTACCATCCTCCTTTTTCTCTGTCCAGGAAAGTTATTTCTTTAAGAAAACAAAAAGGTTTTAGCTCATTATCTGTTGGAAAATAGGTGGTCGCCGGTTTCAGTTAAGCCGCTGAGGTGAATGCAGATTCATTTGCATAGCAGTTCAACTGAGTTCCTTGTTTTTCCATGACACGTTAGTCACTGTTTGTCTATGCGAGCATGAATTGGTATCCATGATAAACTGCATCTCTCTTGCAAGGTCATCTTATTTGGCAGTACCTTGTAAAGATTCAGAGCCTTACACCTGCGCAAATGCAGACATAGATATACTGTAGATACATACAATTACACATACAGTAGACAAACACACAACATCTCTCTCTCTCTCTCTCTCTCTCTCTCTCTCTCTCATACACACACACTCAGCCACACACACACAACATATAGAATAGGCTTGCGCTGCGCTCCGTGGGCGGTTTTAGATCCTGTTGACCCGACCTGAACCTGTTGGATGTGAGCCCTAATGCAGAGACGGAGACAAGCTTTCTAAATGGGTCAGACTGACTGTGATGTAACTTTCCAGGCAGGAGGGGGAAAGGATTAGTAAAACCACCTCCAGTGTATCTGTGTGTGTGTCTGTGTGTGTGTATATGTCTGTGTGCATCTGTCTGTCTGTGGATTTTGTGGATTGTTGTTGGCTTTGATCAAGATAAACATCTCTATCTAGCTAGACTATTGATGGATAATCTGTGGCTTTCCCCATCTCTTTAGTTAATTTGTGGCGTTCCCCATCTCTTTAGTTAATTTGTGGCGTTCCCCATCTCTTTAGTTAATTTGTGGCGTTCCCCATCTCTTTAGTTAATTTGTGGCGTTCCCCATCTCTTTAGTTAATTTGTGGCGTTCCCCATCTCTTTAGTTAATTTGTGGCGTTCCCCATCTCTTCAATTAATCTGTGGCATTTCCCATCTCTTTAGTTAATCTGTGGCATTTCCCATCTCTTTAGTTAATCTGTGGCGTTCCCCATCTCTTTAGTTAATTTGTGGCGTTCCCCATCTCTTTAGTTAATTTGTGGCGTTCCCCATTTCTTTAGTTAATCTGTGGCGTTCCCCATCTCTTTAGTTAATTTGTGGCGTTCTCCATCTCTTCAGTTAATTTGTGGCGTTCCCCATTTCTTTAGTTAATCTGTGGCATTTCCCATCTCTTTAGTTAATCTGTGGCGTTCCCCATCTCTTTAGTTAATCTGTGGCGTTTCCCATCTCTTTAGTTAATTTGTGGCGTTCCCCATCTCTTTAGTTAATTTGTGGCGTTCCCCATCTCTCTAGTTAATTTGTGGCGTTCCCCATTTCTTCAGTTAATTTGTGGCGTTCCCCATCTCTTTAGTTAATTTGTGGCGTTCCCCATTTCTTCAGTTAATTTGTGGCGTTCCCCATCTCTTTAGTTAATTTGTGACGTTCCCCATCTCTTTAGTTAATCTGTGGCGTTCCCCATCTCTTTAGTTAATTTATGGCGTTCCCCATCTCTTTAGTTAATCTGTGGCGTTCCCCATCTCTTTAGTTAATTTGTGGCGTTCCCCATCTCTTTAGTTAATTTGTGACGTTCCCCATCTCTTTAGTTAATCTGTGGCGTTCCCCATCTCTTTAGTAAATTTATGGCGTTCCCCATCTCTTTAGTTAATCTGTGGCGTTTCCCATCTCTTTAGTTCATTTGTGGCGTTCCCCATCTCTTTAGTTAATCTGTGGCGTTTCCCATCTCTTTAGTTAATCTCTGGCGTTCCCCATCTCTTTAGTTAATCTGTGGCGTTCCCCATCTCTTTAGTTAATCTGTGGCGTTTCCCATCTCTTTAGTTAATCTGTGGCGTTCCCCATCTCTTCAATTATTCTGTGGCATTTCCCATCTCTTCAATTAATCTGTGGCGTTCCCCATCTCTTTAGTTAATTTGTGGTGTTCCCCATCTCTTTAGTTAATCTGTGGCGTTCCCCATCTCTTTAGTTAATTTGTGGCGTTCCCCATCTCTTCAATTATTCTGTGGCATTTCCCATCTCTTCAATTAATCTGTGGCGTTCCCCATCTCTTTAGTTAATTTGTGGCGTTCCCCATCTCTTCAGTTAATTTGTGGCGTTTCCCATCTCTTTAGTTAATCTCTGGCGTTCCCCATCTCTTTAGTTAATCTGTGGCGTTCCCCATCTCTTTAGTTAATTTGTGGCGTTCCCCATCTCTTTAGTTAATTTGTGGCTTTCCCCATTTCTTCAGTTAATTTGTGGCGTTCCCCATTTCTTCAGTTAATTTGTGGCGTTCCCCATCTCTTTAGTTAATCTGTGGCGTTCCCCATCTCTTTAGTTAATTTGTGGCGTTCCCCATCTCTTTAGTTAATTTGTGGCGTTCCCCATTTCTTCAGTTAATTTATGGCGTTCCCCATCTCTTTTGTTAATTTGTGGTGTTCCCCATCTCTTTAGTTAATCTGTGGCGTTCCCTATCTCTTTAGTTAATTTATGGCGTTCCCCATCTCTTTTGTTAATTTGTGGTGTTCCCCATCTCTTTAGTTAATTTGTGGCGTTCCCCATCTCTTTAGTTAATTTGTGGCATTCCCCATCTCTTTAGTTTATCTGTGGCATTTCCCATCTCTTTAGTTAATCTGTGGCGTTCCCCATCTCTTTAGTTAATCTGTGGTGTTACCAATCTCTTTATTTAATCTGTGGCATTTCCCATCTCTTTAGTTAATCTGTGGTGTTACCCATCTCTTTAGTTAATCTGTGGCATTTCCCATCTCTTCAGTTAATCTGTGGTGTTACCCATCTCTTCAGTTAATCTGTGGCATTCCCCATCTCTTCAGTTAATCTGTGGTGTTACCCATCTCTTTAGTTAATTTGTGGCGTTCCCCATCTCTTTAGTTAATTTGTGGCGTTCCCCATTTCTTTAGTTAATCTGTGGCATTTCCCATCTCTTTAGTTAATCTGTGGCGTTCCCCATCTCTTTAGTTAATCTGTGGCGTTTCCCATCTCTTTAGTTAATTTGTGGCGTTCCCCATCTCTTTAGTTAATTTGTGGCGTTCCCCATCTCTCTAGTTAATTTGTGGCGTTCCCCATTTCTTCAGTTAATTTGTGGCGTTCCCCATCTCTTTAGTTAATTTGTGGCGTTCCCCATTTCTTCAGTTAATTTGTGGTGTTCCCCATCTCTTTAGTTAATTTGTGACGTTCCCCATCTCTTTAGTTAATCTGTGGCGTTCCCCATCTCTTTAGTTAATTTGTGGCGTTCCCCATCTCTTTAGTTAATTTGTGGCGTTCCCCATTTCTTCAGTTAATTTATGGCGTTCCCCATCTCTTTTGTTAATTTGTGGTGTTCCCCATCTCTTTAGTTAATCTGTGGCGTTCCCTATCTCTTTAGTTAATTTATGGCGTTCCCCATCTCTTTTGTTAATTTGTGGTGTTCCCCATCTCTTTAGTTAATTTGTGGCGTTCCCCATCTCTTTAGTTAATTTGTGGCGTTCCCCATCTCTTTAGTTTATCTGTGGCATTTCCCATCTCTTTAGTTAATCTGTGGCGTTCCCCATCTCTTTAGTTAATCTGTGGCGTTCCCCATCTCTTTAGTTAATCTGTGGTGTTACCCATCTCTTTATTTAATCTGTGGCATTTCCCATCTCTTTAGTTAATCTGTGGTGTTACCCATCTCTTTAGTTAATCTGTGGCATTTCCCATCTCTTCAGTTAATCTGTGGTGTTACCCATCTCTTCAGTTAATCTGTGGCATTCCCCATCTCTTCAGTTAATCTGTGGTGTTACCCATCTCTTTAGTTGATTTGTGGCGCTCCACATCTCTTTAGTTGATTAAAGTACTCTATTCAATCTGGTCGGCCAGAGGCTGTAGCCAGCTTCCTGAATGTCTGGTAAAACTCTCTCTCTCCTCACCGTCTGCCCAATTTGACTCATTCTAGCCACACACACACACACACACACACACACACACACACACACATGAATGTGCGCATACACACACATGCACTCATCTCAGCCAAAGCATGTGGGAGGCAGCAAAGGATTGCCTCAGAGAAGGGTGGAAAAACATGGTGAAAATGGTGAAATGACCTGTCACTAACTCACACAGACACCTTGAAGCTATGCTATTCAGAGAACAAGACAGTCAGGATGCACTGGTGATCAAGTTTGAGACAGATCTCATGTAATTCATGGATGAAGCATGACTTCATTGGGCATTCGTGTGGAGAATAACAAAGAACTTCAGAGCAGTAAGGAACTTCAGAATCAATAGATATCTAAAGAGCAATGTTTGACTTTTTCACATCTTTTTTATTGTTGTAAAAATAAACGAATTGTCTGTCTGCTCTCCGTCTTAAAGATGTCTCGACGGAAAAGGCAACTTATTTTCTTTGTATTTTTCAGACAAAAAAAAACAATCTGAGCAATTAGTCTTAGAAGCCCTCGCCGAAGATCAAAGCTAATCATAGACCCCTGAAAAGAAACACGGTTTACCAGCTTGTAAACATGATCCCAACCTAATTTTAACACTCATTAAACAAAAGCGAGATGTCAAACCAATTAGCCTGTGCTTCGTCCCAAATTGGGCAGCTTACTATCTCTCCATGCCGGGCGCGTATGTGTTCCAAACATCAGAAACCGGTCAGAACCAGCCCTTCCAGAAGTTAAAGTGTACTAAATGTGAAATGCATGTCACATCGATTATGCTCGACTCCTTCTATGTACAGTCGTGTGTGTTTCTGAGGGAACCGTTCATATATTTATAATGCTAAGAAAACGGGAGGGGATAAACTACTCTTCATGGGTGCCCAGATACAAACCATTTCCAGCATAACTTTATAAAGAGTTTGAGGCCGCCATTTTCCCTGCATTTCCTCTCCAAACAAACCGAGAGCTTGGGACTATAAGGTTCTATCTGCATTTTTGTCAAAATGTAGTTTTTGACGTAGTCTTGTTCTGTTCGATGTTCTCTACCTATGTAGTACTCAAAAAAGAATACAATATAAAAATTGCTGACACCATTCAAACCAATGAGGTTTTGGAACTTTAAAGCCAATTATCTCAGAATCATCTTGTTGCAGATATAGTCCCAAGCTCTCGAAATGTAACTTCATGACACGCTATCTTCACATTATATCTTATTCAACCTATCGTGACAATAGAATAACTATATTATTAATACCAGGCACAACATTAATAGCTCAGGCATTTATAAATTATCTGATATACTGTCTAATTATGCAAACTCTGAATTACTGATTTTGGGAGATTTTAACCTGGATTGGCTATCACCAGTATCCGATAAATTAAAAGGCATTTGTACTGAGCTAAATCTAACTCAGCTGATAACTAAACCAACCCGTCCCAACTTTAAGAACCCAGTAAAATCTACTCTACTAGACATTATTCTAACAAATACCCCCCATAAATACACAGCCAGTGGGGTTTTTGCAAATGA
Source organism: Salmo trutta (assembly GCF_901001165.1). Taxonomy (NCBI): domain Eukaryota; kingdom Metazoa; phylum Chordata; class Actinopteri; order Salmoniformes; family Salmonidae; genus Salmo; species Salmo trutta. Next base: position 8,547,786 of record NC_042960.1, read on the forward strand.
TATCAGTGACCACTGCCCTATTGCTTGTATTAGAGATACCAGGCTGAAACACTCTGATCCCTGTATAATCTCTAAGAGAAATTATAAACATTTCTCACAGGAAGCTTTTATCCTTGACTTATATCACTCTGAGTTTTTATCCACTTGCTGCTTTCTGGACCCGGTTTTAGCCCTTGCTTTTTTCTCTTCTATTGTTACCTCTATGTCTGATAAACATGCCCCGCTTAAGAATCACAGAGTAAGAAACCGAACCAGTTCTTGGTTCTCTCCTGAATTGTCAGGTCTTTTCCTGCAAAAGAATCGGGCCTGGGCCTTGGCGAGGAAAACAGGTACTCCAGCTGATTGGCTGTTTTTTAGGCAATTGAGAAATAAATGTACTGCAGCTGTCAAAAAGGCAAAATCAAATTACTTCCTTAATGCTATGACAGATTCTGCAGGAGATCCTGCAAAATTCTGGAAAACCGTTAATTCACTGAAACGGGGGAATTCTGCTGTTTCTCTTTCTAAGCAAATTACCTCAGATTCCTGTATCCTAAGTGAAAAAAATGATATTTGTGATGCTTTTAATAAGCATTTCATCTCTGCTGGTTTTTTATTTGAAAGGAAAAGTGGCCATTGTGGCACTGGCCAGTTAGTTGATTTTTCGTCTTGCTTTTCAACCGTTACTCTGAAAAATGGTAACCCTGTTTTTAGTTTCCAGAAAATAACCGAAGCAGAGGTTCTAGCTGCCCTGTGTGCCATTGATACTAAGAAATCCTTAGGCGCTGACAATTTAGACCCGTTCTTACTTAAGTGTGCTGCACCTATCATTGCTGGTTCAGTGACACACATTTTTAATCTAACATTAAGCACAGGAATTATCCCTAAAGTGTGGAAAGCAGCTTTTGTTCTGCCATTACATAAGGGAGGTGACGGTAGTGATTTGGATAACTATCGACCCATCTCTAGGCTCCCTTGTCTGGCAAAGATCCTAGAATCTATAGTCAACAAACAGTTACAGTCTTTTCTTTCTGCTAACAGTATTCTTAGCACCAATCAATCTGGTTTTAGATCTAAACACAGTACCACATCGGCCACTATGCTTGTTGTAAATGATACTGCAAATGCCTTAGATGATAGAAAGCACTGTGCTGCGTTGTTTGTAGATTTGTCAAAAGCTTTTGACACTGTAGACCATGCTATCCTTTTGAGTAAGCTGTCATCTATAGGAGTGGGCACGGATGCCTGCCGATGGTTTTATGACTATCTTAAAGATAGAACTCAGGCCGTCATGGTCGACGGGGTCAAGTCTGACTCCTTACAGTTACTTAAAGGGGTCCCTCAGGGTTCAATAATTGTCCCACTATTGTTCTCACTTTATATAAACAACATTGGTGATGATGTCAGATATTGTAAATTCCATTTATATGCAGATGACACAGTGAAGTACTCTATTGCTCCAACAGCGGACCAAGCTTTAATGCATTTGGAGTCTGATTTTAGGATACTACAGGGGTCTCTTTTACAGCTTAAACTTGTTTTAAACGCTAAGAAAACAAATGTCATGTTTTTTTCTAGGTCTAAACTCTCAGTTAGAAACACTTTTGTAATCACTAGCTTGGATGGTACTCAAATCAAACAGGTCTCTGCATATAAATATTTAGGGGTATGGTTAGATGATAGGCTTTCTTTTAAAAAACATGTTACTGAATTGGGAAAAAAGCTCAAATTCAAGATAGGGTTCCTTTATAGAAACAGGGCTTGTCTGTCCTTTGTAAATAGAAAACAAATTGTGCAGGCTACTTTTATGTCCGTTTTAGATTATGGGGATATTATCTATATGCATGCATCGACAAACACATTCAAACCACTGGATGCTATTTACCATTGTGCACTCAGGTTTATCACGGGTGATAGTTACAAAACTCATCACTGTATCCTTTATCAACATGTGGGTTGGGCCTCTCTATCTGTGAGGCGAGAGCAACATGCTCTCTTGTTTATTTATAAAGCGCTTCTTTTAAAACTACCTCCATATATATCATCATTAATTTCCACTAGATATACAAATTTTAAAACCAGATCACAGATGTGGATTACATTAGAGACTCCTGCGGTCTCCACAGAGTTGGGTAGGACTGCCTTTAGTTCCTTTGCGCCTTATTTATGGAACAAACTGCAGATCCAACTTAAGTTAGACACTCTGGTGTCCCTTGCCCATTTTAAAAATGTTATGGAGGATCAATATGATGTTATCTGTGATTGTTTCTGTTGAATTGTGTCTTTGTTTTGTATGTTTGAAATGTTCTTGTCTGTATGCCTAAAACTGTATATGTCAACATGTTTACACAGGGCACAGCCGTAAAAGAGATCCAGGTCTCAGTCTGTTTTCCCTGTTAAAATAAAGATAAAAAATATTTAAAAAATTTGGGAATATGGATACGTTTACCAAACTGTGTTATCAATTATGAGCTACTGTAGATATGGAACCGTCGAACTCCAATGTCCTCTTCTCTATTCACTACTAGAGTCTATTTAAGCAATAAGGCCCGAAGGGGGTGAGGCATATGCCCAATAAACCGCGGCTAAGGGCTGTTCTTAGGCACGACGCAACGTGGAGTGCCTGGACACAGCCCTTAGCCCTGGTATATTGGCCATATACACTATCGGTCAAAAGTTTTAGAACACTTACTCATTCAAGGGTTTTTCTTTATTTTTATTAATTTTTACATTGTAGAATAAACTATGAAATAAAAACTATGAAATAACACATATGGAATCATGTTGTAACTAAAAAAGTGTTAAACAAATCAAAATATATTTTATATTTGAGATTCTTCAAATAGCCCCCCTTTGCCTTGATGACAGCTTTGCACACTCTTGGCATTCTCTCAATCAGCTTCATGAGGTAGTCGCAAAAACCATCAAGCGCTATGATGAAACTGGCTCTCATGAGGACTGCCACAGGATGGAAGACCCAGAGTTACCTCTGCTGCAGAGGATAAGTTCATTAGAGTTTCCAGCCTCAGAAATTGCAGCACAAATAAATTCTTCACAGAGTTCAAGTAACAGACACATCTCAACATCAACTGTTCAGAGGAGACTATGTGAATCAGGCCTTCATGGTTGAATTGCTGCAAAGAAACTACTATTAAAGGACACCAATAAGAATAAGAGACTAGCTTGGGCCAAGAAACACAAGCAATTGACATTAGACCGGTGGAAAGTTGCCCTTTGGTCTGGATTCCAAATTGGAGATTTTTGGTTCCAACCTACATGTCTTTGTGAGACGCGGTGTGGGTGAACGGATGATCTCCGCATGTGTATATCCCACCGTCAAACATGGAGGAGGGGTTATGGTGTAGGGGTGCTTTGCTGGTAACACTGTCTGTGATCTATTTAGAATTCAAGGCACACTTAACCAGCATGGCTACCACAGCATTCTACAGTGATACACCATCCCATCTGGTTTGGGCTTAGTGGGACTATCATTTGTTTTTCAACAGGACAATGACCCAACACATCTCCAGGCGGTGAAAGGGCTATTTTACCAAGAAGGAGAGTGATGGAGTGCTGCATCAGATAACCTAGCCTCCACAATCCCCCAACCTCAACCAAATTGAGATGGTTTGGGATGAGTCGGACCGCAGAGTGAAGTAAAAGCAGCCAACAAGTGCTCAGCATATGTGGGAACTCCTTCAAGACTGTTGGAAAAGCATTTCAGGTGAAGTTGGTTGAGAGAATGCCAAGAGTGTGCAAAGCTGACATCAAGGCAAAGGGGGGCTATTTGAAGAATCTAAAATGTAAATTGCATTTTGATTTGTTTAAAACTTTTTTAGTTACTACATTATTCCATATGTGTTATTTCATAGTTCTGATGTCTTCACTATTATTCTACAATGTAGAAAATAGTAAAAATAAAGAAAAACCCATGAATGAGTAGGTGTTCTAAAACTTTTGACTGGTAGTGTATCACAAACCCACATAAACTGGTTACCAACACAATTAGATCAGTAAAAATATATGTTTTTTCATACCCGTGGTATACGTTCTGATATACCACTGCTATCAGCCAATCAGCATTCAGGGCCTGAACCACCCAATTTATAATGAGCTTTTTTAATTTTTTATTTACTCTATTTATTCAGTTTTACACACAAGACAACACAAAACAATATAAATAATATACTCAACTAGAAAAAATACAAATAAAAAAATTATAATAATTAGCTTTAAAGATACCGTACTTTAGACAAGTTAAACACACCAGGCAGAAGGCTACAAAGGTTAAAGGGCATTCTGTAGTACAGGGACAGAGCAAACACCTCACCATTGTTCCTGTAAACAGTCAAGGGATGGGGTGGAGAAATACAACCACTCACAGACAGTCATGGCCACAGACCGACCATCCCCTGGACCAAAAATAAAGTTTACAATACTTTAAAAGAAAAAAATATATAATCTATAATGATTTCTATCTGTCCATGCTGTACCTAGAAGCAATCTGATTCTGGATATTGCTCTTATTAAGGCTGCATTTACACAGGCAGCCAAATGAGTTTTTCACTAATTGGTCTTCTGCTCTGAAACAAATCTGATGGGACAAGATCTGATGTGATTGGCAAAAAAGACCAATTAGTGGAAAAAAAGATCTAAAAAATGATCTGCTTGGCATTCTGACTCGGAGTCCCCCGCATCGTTTTACAGGTGGCCGATGATCATTTAGACATCAAGTGTCTTGTAATGTAGCTCATTGGTATTTGTGTTGCATGTGGTTTATTAATTAGCTCGTCTGTTGTGAATATCAAGCCGCGCTGGGTGTAAAATATGTAGAGCTGCCTGGCGCTTGTGTTGTGATTCATTTCACAGTGAAGCATTCTGAGAGATGTCACTGGCAATTAGGAGGCTGTGACACTTGATTGCATAACGCACCATACTATGTGTCAGGGTGGGCGGCTACCAAACTCGTCACAAATTGGGTTGCTTACTGGGACTGTGTTTGAAATGGCACCCTATTTCTTAAATAGTGGGCCCTGGACAAAAATATTGCATTGTTAGTAGGGATTTGGCTATAGTATAGAACACTATGTGTTGTCACTGGTGATTTAGGTGATACTGGTTGCATAACATGCCATACAATGTGTCAGGGTGGGTGGCTACCAAACTCAGTACAGCACTGCTTTGACTCACTCACACTGACTGACCTGACTTGGACTACATAGAGTGATAGGAAAGTAAATACTGTTTATAATTATCAACTGGGGGGTTCGAGCCCTGAATGCTGATTGGCTGAGAGCCATGGTATATCAGAATGTATACCACGGGTATGACAAAACATTTTTTTTCTGCTCTAATTACATTGGTAACCAGTTTATAATAGCAATAAGGCACCTCAGGGGGTTTTGGTATTTATTTATTTATTTATTTCACCTTTATTTAACCAGGTAGGCAAGTTGAGAACATGTTCTCATTTACAATTGCGACCTGGCCAAGATAAAGCAAAGCAGTTCGACAACATACAACAACACAGAGTTACACATGGAGTAAAACAAATATATAGTCAATAATACAGTAGAAAAATAAGTCTATGTACAATGTGAGCAAATGAGGTGAGATAAGGGAGGTAAAAGGCAAAAAAAAGTCCATGGTGGCAAAGTAAATACAATATAGCAAGTAAAACACTGGAATGGTAGATTTGTAGTAGAAGAAAGTGCAAAGTAGAAAAAGAGTTAATGGGATGCAAAGGAGCAAAATAAAATAAATAAATACAGTAGGGGAAGAGGTAGTAGTTTGGGCTAAAGTATAGATGGGCTATGTACAGGTGCAGTGATCTGTGAGCTGATCTGACAGCTGGTGCTTAAAGCTAGTGAGGGAGATAAGTGTTTCCAGTTTCAGAGATTTTTGTAGTTCGTTCCAGTCATTGGCAGCAGAGAACTGGAAAGAGAGACGGCCAAAGGAGGAATTGGCTTTGGGGGTGACCAGAGAGATATACCTGCTGGAGCGCGTGCTACAGGTGGGTGCTGCTATGGTGACCAGTGAGCGGAGATAAGGGGGGCTTTACCTAGCAGGGTCTTGTAGATGACCTGGAGCCAGTGGGTTTGGCGACGATTATGAAGCGAAGGCCAGCCAACGAGAGCGTACAGGTCGCAGTGGTGGGTAGTATATGGGGCTTTGGTGACAAAACGGATGGCACTGTGATAGACTGCATCCAGTTTGTTGAGTAGAGTGTTGGAGGCTATTTTGTAAATGACATCGCCAAAGTCGAGCATCGGTAGGATGGTCAGTTTTACGAGGGTATGTTTGGCAGCATGAGTGAAAGATGCTTTGTTGCGAAATAGGAAGCCAATTCTTGATTTAACTTTGGATTGGAGATGTTTGATGTGAGTCTGGAAGGAGAGTTTACAGTCTAACCAGACACCTAGAATTAAACAGTAAGGCACGGGGGAGTGTGGTACATGGCCAATATACCACGGCTAAGGGCTGTATCCAGGCACTCCGCGTTGCGCCGTGCATAAGAACAGCCCTTAGCCGTGGTATATTGGCCATATACCACACTCCCCCGTGTCTTACTGTTTAATTATAATGCATTTAAGGCCAATTACTTTACTCCATATGGATTATAAAATAATTGGTCTAAATCCTAATAGGTCTAAATTCTGAAAGTTGTGATGATGGACAAAAGAAAAGTAACTAGAACTACTGTAGTCTTGATTTATCACAACATATTGAAACAGCATGAGTATACAGACCGTATCAAATACAGTATCCATAAACTAGAAACGTGCGTCTACACACAGTACATATTCAGCCAGTCTCTCTCTAGGTTTGGAGTCACCGGTGCAAAAAGAAATCACTGCCTGTTTCCCAAGAACGAGGGCAGTTGCTAAAAATAAACAATGACCCACACTCAAATTAACACAGATTGGGATTTGATGTGCTGTGCTGCACAGATCGGCGAGGCGAGAGACGGCTGCCTAGCTCCACTCAGAGCTCGGAGCTCACGGTACAGTGCAGCTGAGGATGAGAGACGAGGGCTTCCAGAGCGGATTTGAAAAGAAAATCTAGGCCACAGCCGGGCGGCTGTTTTAGTGCCTCTCTCACTCTCTCTATCTCTCGCTATCTCTCTTTGTATCTCAGGCATGTTTCTCTCGCTCTCTCTCTCTCTCTCTCTCTCTCTCTTTCTTGGAGACTTGTATTTCTCTCTTGCTCTCTCTCTTTCTCTCTCTCGGAGACTTGTCTTTCTCGCTCTTTCTCTCTCTCTCTTTCTCTCTCTCTCTCTTGCTCGCTCTCTCTCTTTCTCTCTCTCTTTCTCTCTCTCTCTTTCTCTCCCTCTCGGAGACTTGCCGCAAGTGCTGTCAGGTTTTAGTGCCTTTTAATTTTGAGGAAGGAGTAGCTGCTGCTATGTGGAGAGCTCTGGGGAAAGTGGGGTGGAGGGGAGGAATGGAGGGAATGCCTACTAGCCTGAAAGGAGTAAAAGGGAAGTGGATTCTTCAGTGAAATGTAACATATCGGAGGAAGTGTGACCACTCACTGCAAGCTTTCCTTGTGTATTTCTCCTTCGTTTCACCTGTTTATTTTATATAATATAAACACTATATATACAAAAGTATGTGGACACCCCTTCAAATTAGTGGATTCGGCTATGTGTATAAAATCGAGCACACAGCCATGCAATCTCCATAGAAACATTGGCAGTAGAATGGCCTGATTGAAGAAGAGCTCAGTGACTTTTAACGTGGCATAGGATGCCATCTTTCCAACAAGTCATTTTGTCAAATTTCTGCTATATACACTGCATTCGGAAACTATTGACACCTTGGCTTTTTCTACATTTTGTTATGTTACAGCCTTATTCAAAAATTTATACAACTATTTATTTTCTCCACAACTTTTTATTTATCTCCACACAATACCACATAATGACAAAGAGAAAACAGGTTGACAGAAATGTTTGCTAATTTATTAATAATAAAAAAACAGAAATACCTTAATTACATAAGTATTCAGACCCTTTTCTATGTCTTGAAATTGAGCTCAGGTGCATCCTGTTTCCATTGATCTTCCTTGAGATGTTTCTACAACTTGATTGGAGTCCACCTGTGGTAAATTCAATTGATTGGACATGATTTGGAAAGGCACACACCTGTCTATATAAGGTCCCACAGTTGACAGTGCATGTCAGAGCAAAAACCAAGCCATGAGGTTGAATTGTCCATAGAGCTCTGAGACAGGATTGTGTCGAGGCACAGATCTGGGGAAGGGCACCAAAAAATGTCTGAAGCATTGAAGGTCCCCAAGAACAAAGTGGCCTCCATCATTCTTAAATGAAAGAAGTTTGGAACCACTAAGACTCTTCCTAGAGCTGGCCGCCCAGCCAAACTGAGCAATCGGGGGAGAAGGGCCTTGGTCAGGGAGGTGACCAAGAACCCAATGGTCACTCTGACAGAACTCGAGAGTTCCTCTGTGGAGATCTTCCAAAGGGACAACCATCTCTGCATCACTCCACCCATCAGGCCTTTATGGTAGAGTGGCTAGATGGAAGCCACTCCTCAGTAAAAGGCCCATGACAGCCCACTTGGAGTTTGCCAAAAGGAACCTAAAGGACTCTCAGACCATGAGAAACAAGATTCTCAGGTCTGATGAAACCAAGATTGAACTATTTGACTTGAATACCAAGCTTCACTTCTGGAGAAAACCTGGCACCATCCCTAAGTTGAAGCATGATGGTGGCCGCATCATGTTGTGGGGATGTTTTTCAGTGGCAGGGACTGGTAGACTAGTCAGGATCAAGGGAAAGCTGAACAGAACAAAGTACAGAGAGATCCTTGATGAAAACCTGCTCCAGAGCGCTCAGGACCTCAGACTGGGGCAAAGGTTCACGTTCCAACAGGACAACGGCCCTAAGCGCACAGCCAAGACAACGCAGGAGTGGCTTCGGGACAAGTCTCTGAATGTCCTTGAGTGGCCCAGCCAGAGCCCGGACTTGAGCCCGATCGAACATCTCTGGAGAGTCCTGAAAATAGCTGTGCAGCGACGTTCCCCATCCAACCAGACAGAGCTTGAGAGGATCTACAGAGCTGTAGTGGAGCAGGTTGAGAGCTTCAAGTTCCTTGGCATCCACATCACCAACAAACTAACATGGTCCAAGCACACCAAGACAGTTGTGAAGAGGGCACGACAAAAACCTATTCCCCCTCAGGAGACTGAAAAGATTTGGCATGAGTCCTCAGATCCTCAAAAGGTTTTACAGCTGCACTATCGAGAGCATCCTGACTGGTTGCATCACTGCCTGGTATGGCAACTGCTTGGTCTCCGACCTCAAGGCACTACAGAGAGCAGTGCGTACGGCCCAGTACATCACCGGGGCCAAGCTTCCTGCCATCCAGGATCTCTATACCAGGCGGTGTCAGAGGAAGGCCCTAAATATTGTCAAATACTCCAGCCACCCTAGTCATAGACTGTTCTATCTGCTACCGCACAGCAAGCGATACCGGAGCACCAAGTCTAGGTCCAAGAGGCTTTTAAACAACTTCTACCCCCAAGCCATAAGACTCCTGAACAGCTAATCAAATGGCAACCTAGACCATTTGCATTGCCCTCTACGCTGCTGCTACTCTCTGTTTATTATCTATGCATAGTCACTTTAATTACTTTACCTACATGTACAGTTGGAGTCAGAAGTTTACATATGCTTAGGTTGGAGTCATTAAAACTCATTTTTCAACCACTCCACAAATTTCTTGTTAACAAACTATAGTTTTGGCAAGTCAGTTAGGACATCTACTTTGTCCATGACACAAGTCATTTTTCCAACAATTGTTTACAGACAGATTATTTCACTTATAATTCACTGTATCACAATTCCAGTGGGTCAGAAGTTTACATACACTAAGTTGACTGTGCCTTTAAACAGCTTGGAAAATTCCAGAAAATTACTGCATGGTTTAGAAGCTTCTGATAGGCTAATTGACATAATTTGTGTCAATTGGAGGTGTACCTGTGGATGTATTTCAAGGCCTCCCTTCAAACTCAGTGCCTCTTTACGTGACATCATGGGAAAATCAAAAGAAATCAGCCAAGACCTCAGAAAAAGAATTGTAGACCTCCACAAGTCTGGTTCATCCTTGGTAGCAATTCCAAACGCCTGAAGGTACCACGTTCACCTGTACAAACAATAGTACGCAAGTATAAACACCATGGGACCACGCAGCCGTCATACTGCTCAAGAAGGAGACAAGTTCTGTCTCCTAGAGATGAATGTACTTTGGTGCGAAAAGCGCAAATCAATCCCAGAACAACAGCAAAGGACCTTGTGAAGATGCTGCAGGAAACGGGTACAAAAGTATCTATATCCACAGTAAAACGAGTCCTATGTTGACATAACCTGAAAGGCCACTCAACAAGGAAGAAGCCACTGCTCCAAAACCGCCATAAAAAAGCCAGACTACGGTTTGCAACTCCACATGGGGGCAAAGATTGTACTTTTCGGAGAAATGTCCTCTGGTATGATGAAACAAAAATATAACTGTTTGGCCATAATGACCATCATTATGTTTGGAGGAAAAAGGGGGAGGCTTGCAAGCCGAAGAACACCATCCCAACCGTGAAGCACGGGGGTGGCAGCATCATGTTGTGGGGGTTCTTTGCTGCAGGAGGGACTGGTGCACTTCACAAAATAGATGGGATCATGAGGGAGGAAAATTATGTGGATATATTGAAGCAACATCTCAAGACATTAGTCAGGAAGTTAAAGCTTGGTCGCAAATGGGTCTTCCAAATGGACAATGACCCCAAGCATACTTCTAAATTTGTGGCAAAATGGCTTAAGGACAACAAAGTCAAGGTATTGGAGTAGCCATCACAAAGCCCTGACCTCAATCGTATAGAAAATGTGTGGGCAGAACTGAAAAAGCGTGTGTCAGCAAGGAGGCCTACAAACCTGTCTCCAGCTCTGTCAGGAGGAATGGGCCAGAATTCACCCAACTTATTGTGGGAAGCTTGTGGAAGGCTACCCGAAACGTTTGACCCAAGTTAAACAATTTAAAGGCAATGCTACCAAGTACAAATTGAGTGTATGTAAGCTTCTGACCCACTGGGAATGTGATGAAAGAAATAAAAGCTGAAATAAATCATTCTTTCTACTATTATTCTGACATTTCACATTATTAAAATAAAGCGGTGATCCTAACTGACCTAAGACAGGGAATTTTTACTAGGATTAAATGTCAGGAATTGTGAAAAACTGAGTTTATATGTAAACTTCCGACTTCAACTGTACATATTACCTCAATTACCTTGACACCGGTGCCCCCACACATTGACTCTGTACCGACCGGTACCCCCTGTATATAGCCCCACTATTGTTATACTTGACTCAGACATGTCTCCTTGCCCGTCCAACATTTCCTCATCTCCCACCCCTTCTAATGCGACTATCCCCGATGCTTCTTTGTGTGATGTATTGTTGTCTCTACCTTCTTGACCTTTGTGCTGTTGACTGTGCCCAATAATGTTTGTACCATGTTTTGGGCTGCTACCATGTTGTGTTGCTACCATGTTTATGTTATGTTGTGTTGCTACCATACTGTGTTGTCATGTGTTGCTGCCTTGCTATGTTGTTGTGTTTAGGTCTCTCTTTATGTAGTGTTGTGTTGTCTCTCTTGTTGTGATGTGTGTTTTGTCCTATATATTTATATTGTATTTATTTTTTTAATCTCAGACCCCCGTCCCCGCAGGAGTCCTTTTACCTTTTGATAGGCTGTCATTGTAAATAATTAACTGACTTGCCTAGTTAAATAAAGGTTAAATAAAATAGAACATTTAAATGTACTGCTTATTCTTATCTTTTACTTTTTGGGGGTATTTTCTTAAAACTGCGTTGTTGGTTAAGGGCTTGCAAATAAGCATTTCAGTGTAAGGTCTAAACCTGTTGTGTTCCACACATGTGACAAATACAATTTGATTTGAATCTCCCCAAATACAGGTATGCCAAGCTTGTAGCATCATACCCAAGAAGACTTGGGTATGATGCTCGGTCTCCGACTGCAAGTCTGTAATCGCTGCCAATGGTGCTTCAACAAAGTACTGAGTAAAGGGTCTGAATACTTATGTAATTTCAGTTTTTTACTTTTATTAAATTTGCAAACATTTCCCAAAACGTTTTTTTGCTTTGTAATTATGGGGTATTGTGTGTAGATTTATTTTAGCATAATATTGTAATGTAACAAAATGGGGTCTGAATACTTTCCGAATGCACTGTATGTGTCACACCCTGATCTGTTTCACCTGTCTTTGTGATTGTCTCCACCCCCCTCCAGGTGTCGCCCAGCTTCCCCATTATCCCCTGTGTATTTATACCTGTGTTCTTTGATTGTCTGTTGCCAGTTCGTCTTGTTTGTCAAGTCAACCAGCGTTTTGTGTCTCAACTCCTGCTTTTCCAGTCTCTCTTTTTCTCGCCCTCCTGGTTTTGACCCTTGCCTGTCCTGACCCTGAGCCTGCCTGCCGTCCGGTACCTTTGCCCCACCTCTGGTTTACTGACCCCTGCCTGCCTTGACCTGTGTATTGCCTGCCCTTGTTGGATTAATAAACTATTGTTAATTCGACGTTGTCTGCATCTGGGTCTTACCTTCATACCTGATAGTATGTGTTGTTCATGTCAGTAAACAAATAGCCTCTTCAGTATATTACCATGCTGTCATACTGTAATTGCATATTCTTGTTACCTTTAAAGCCCTGTGCTTGGTAACAATGAAGAAACCTTGGCCCCAAATGAACACACAATTAGTTATCCTCTGTTATATGTGGATGAAAATTAGCGCCTTAGCTAACATTGTAACACCGGCAGTCAGAGTCAACTTTCGGAGTTAGTCATTATTCATAAGCATACCCTCCATCTGGAAAGTGGCAGACTTGGCTGTTTTCCTGGCTGTTTCTGTGGAGCAAAAAACTGGGTCTGTGTGAAATTGCAGGACTCATGATATTCCGCCAAGGTGTAAATTTGTCTGGCTTCCACAATAATTTTCTTCACTTCACAGTCCGCACTTTGCCAACAGGAGAAATAAAACTTTTTGAAATTTTTGGAAAATGAGTTCTGACCTGAGTGGCTGGCTGCTGTAAGTTGAAATGGAGGGGAATTGTTCCAGGTTTTAACATCGACGGATCCAGTCTAGATCTCTATTATTACAGGTAATATTGTCAGCGCATCTCAGGCTTCGCCGGCGACAGAGCAGTAGGTATTTAGATATTCAATGCACTACAAAATTGTGAGACTCAAATGATTACATGACCTTATCTGGTCCTGTAATATCTGAGTGAAGGATTCGTTTCTCAGCAAAGTCTAGAAGAAGATAGGAACGCTACAGTGTTAGTGGTCAACTATTGCCTTCGTTGCTGTAGAACTCATTGGATAGTCAGTGCAGACGTGAGACAATGGCGATAATAAGAAAGTTCATGTTCAGGCTAATACCATGATGGTATAGTTGAACTATGGGCAGTACAGTGTCATACAGTAAGTACTATGAACTTGTCCTTCAGTGAGATCATCCTTTGGCTACCTCGGTGGCATTCAGAACTGTTTCAATCAAGAACCTTTTCCTTTTTTCTCTCCTCCCAAGCGATCAATACGGTAATACAAGACAAGGTTATTATAGTAAACTAATATAAAAACACAGAACTTGAATAACCTTGATACAGGACCATACCTCATTGCTGGACAACAGAATGAGATTAATTGCAAAAGGAGACAGCTGTTCATATGTCGCTCTACTCTGCCGAGAGTCTGCGTGAATGGCCTGGAGTGGCAGACAACACCGTCTGTTCGATACAGAGCCATCAGTGGGTATGCAGCCCTTAGCTTAGCTACACACTCAAGGCTGCTTCAACCGCCCAGAAGACACTCACACACACACACTACTTCAGAAACGAGTTGTGTTGTTGTCTGTAGTTCTTCGCTCTTTAGTTTGTAGTCTGCCTCATTATCGCTAAGTGTTGTGGCTGCACATGTTCTTCAGTCATCTCCTAGGAATTCTGGTTTATTTTTAAGTAAAAAAAAAAAGAAGAATTGAACAATACAAAAAGGAACTAAAACAAGCTTGAGTCCTTATGTGGCCAGTTACATTATGCTGTGATGTTGAAAGTAAATTAGGATCATACGTGTGCACTGGCAGTATGAATATTAAACAGGATTGAATTGGGTTATCTGAGTAAACACAATATCCTAACATTAAAACAAAGTTGCGCTTCAAAGTAGTTGCTTGCCTTACTGTATAGGTCATGTTTCCTCACTACTGCAGTCCAAGGTCAGTTTGAGGACACACAAAAGTTCCGGGGAGGCGGGGAAAGAGGATGGGCCAGGGTGCCAATCTCATATAAGAACTGTTTGTTTTCTTCATTTAGCCCAAACTCCACCGAACAAAAATATAAATGCAACATGTAAAGTCTTAGTCCCATGTTTCATGAGCTGAAATAAAAGATCCCGGAAGTTTTCCATAAGCACAAAAAACGTATTTCTCTCAAATGTTGTGCACAACTTTGTATACATCCCTGTTGGTGGGGCATATCAAGAAGCGGATTACACAGGTGCACCTTGTGCCGGGGACAATAAAAGGACACTCTAAAATTTGCAGTTTTGTCACACAACCCAATGCCACAGATGTCTCAAATTTTGAGGGAGCGTGCAATTTAATGTTAATTTCTCTACCATTAGCCGCCACCAACGTCATTTTAGAGAGACTATTGCGGTACGTCCAACCGGCCTCACAACCACAGATCACGTAAAACCACGCCAGCCCAGGACCTCCACATTCGGCTTCTTCACCTGCCGGATTGTCTGAGACCAGCCAACTGGACAGCTGATGAAACTGAGGAGTGTTACTGTCTATAATAAAGCCCTTTTGTGGGGAAAAACTCATTCTGATTGGCTGGGCCTGGCTCCCCAGAGGTTGGGCCTGGCTCCCAAGTGGAAGGGCCTATGCCCATTCAAATTACATCCATAGATTAGGGCCTAATTTATTTATTTAAATTGACTGATTTCCTTATATGAACTGTAACACAGTAAAATTGTTGAAACTGTTGCATGTTGCGTTTATATTTTTGTTCAGTGTATTATTTTAATACATTCACAAGTACTCTACATAAGTGGTATCATAATTCCGTCCTTATTTTGTCCATGTTAAATTCTATCATGGCAGATGTGGCAGACATCCAACAACAAAAATATATAGTTTTTAAATTAAATAGAGAAATATGCAGATGTCTTTATATATATAGAATGATCTGACCTACATTCATTAAATAACTTGTTTTGAATAAAACATTTCCAGTCTTGTTTTGATTCGAGAACATGTAAAAAGAGCAGTTATTAAATGCAGCAAAGTAATTACCTCTAGCAAAACAAAAAGGCATATCTGGCTCAGAGATCTTAGAAATACATTCCTTTTCATTCGGGATTGGGGAGAATTATTTTCTTCTCTAGTCTTTGATAGTTATTTCCTCAACCATGACGAGTCTGATATAGAATCACAAATCCAAATCCTCTTTTCTAAAATAAAATAAAATAAATCAAAATTTCACTTACATGGTTACGGCTCACAGAGGAATCGGTTTGGCAAATCTTTAATTATCTAAGGATAAAAAATCCTCTGGAACTATAGCTACTTTCATTACTTGGTTTCCTCCACACAGGCTTCAGATCAGATCCAGGTCACTGTGTTGTGTTGGAGAATATTGGTTTAAATGTGCATGACACAGTACAAAGAAAAGGAGTCCCTTTGAAAACAGGTTTGTTCATCCGTGCCATTCTCACAACTCTACTAGTAAACGTTTATGTTCTCCATTTGATGGTTTGTCACTGGGCTGAGGAGAGGAGGCACCTATGGGTAATCATATTGAACAGCCATAAGCATATGGTGACAATGCTTTATTAGGCCTACAGTACACTAGTAGGAATAAAGGTGCTATATAGAACACTAAAAGGGTGCTTTGACTATCCCCATAGGAGAACCCTTTAAAGAACCCTTTTGGTTCCAGGTAGAACACTTTTGGTTCCAGGTAGAACCCTTTTGCTTCCAGGTAAAACCCTTTTGAGATCCATGTAGAACCCAACCTATGGGGACAGCCGAAGAACCCTTTTGGAACCCTTTTTTTAAGAGTGTAGTGAATATCGAAGTGATTGTCTTTGTAAGTCATTCCTAACAAGCCCAGGCTCATATCATATAAAGGAGAAGTTCAACAATTCTATTTGTATTTTCCATTGATGTTTTCATCATCAACAACAAAATCATCATCACCATCAACATAATCACCATCATTTTTTCAATTCTTATTGAGACATACAACAGTATCCCAATTCCCCCTAAATAAAAGCTATCTTGTCCTCCCATATGTTGTAGATAGGGAGGATCCTCAGGCATATCCATCCTATAACCAGATTATGTACTCAGACAGACAGTGTATGACATGTCTGTTAGATAGGCTGTGTAGGAGTAATATTCACCATTAACAACCCACCCAGGAATAGAATTTACTGCTCCATATGTACTCCAAAGACATTACTCCCAATGATAATGATGATGACAGTCATAAATTGGTGCTGACAGATAAATCCGAGGCTTAGGCATGATCTGTTCTGCACACCACTCATGAAGTCATGGAAGCATTTCTGTGTGTGTGTGTGTGTGTGTGTGTGTGCGTGCGTGCGTGCGTGCGTCCACCTCTGGCCTGCTCGCCTCCCTACCTCTGAGGAAGCACAGTTCCCACTCAGCCCAGTCAAAACTGTTCGCTGCTCTGGCACCCCAATGGTGGAACAAGCTCCCTCACGACGCCAGGACAGCGGAGTCAATCACCACCTTCCGGAGACACCTGAAACCCCACCTCTTTAAGGAATACCTAGGATAGGATAAAGTAATCCTTCTAACCCCCCCCCCCTTAAAAGATTTAGATGCACTATTGTAAAGTGGTTGTTCCACTGGATATCATAAGGTGAATCCACCAATTTGTAAGTCGCTCTGGATAAGAGCGTCTGCTAAATGACTTAAATGTAAATGTAAATGTGTGCGTGTGTGTGTGCACGAGTATGGCAGCTGCATCTTATTATGACTACCTTTCGATCAGAATATATTTTGTGTAAATCACTCCATAAGCAGACATGATGGGGGTGATTGACAGAGACCCATTTATGTGTAGGAAAAACATTGGTGGATTAGCCTCGTTGAAACCGACTGAACGTTGTTTCACAATGTTGATTGCAGCATTTAGTCTGGTTTAAGCAGGCTATCAACAGAGTCAAGAAAACTATCCTCTCTAAATGTTTGTGTGTTATCTACGATCATGGGAATATCCGCTCTCCCTCCATGTTATTTTCAACATGTCACTCCCCAAGACATCACTCTTCATCTAGACAGTCACCAAGAGCATATATTACATTTCCCACACATTGATCTCACTCACTCAGTCAAACATCATTCTTATTCCCAGTGTGTGTATGTTTGGGGGCAGAAGAGGGTTGTGTGTGTGTGTGTGTGTGTGTGTGTGTGTGTGTGTGTGTGTGTGTGTGTGTGTGTGTGTGTGTGTGTGTGTGTGTGTGTGTGTGTGTGTGTGTGTTTGTGAATGTGTAGAGCACCAACATGCTCTCACTAAAGAATCTATGACTGTAATGCCAACAACTACCAACAGCCCTGGTGGTAACCAACAAACCCCAACAGCTTCAGTGGTAACCAACAACCCTGTGGTAACCAACAACCCCCAACAGCCCCTGTGTTAACCAACAACCACCAACAACCCCCAACAGCCCCGGTGGTAACCAACAACCCCCAACAGCTTCAGTGGTAACCAACAACCCTGTGGTAACCAACAACCCCCAACAGCCCCTGTGTTAACCAACAACCACCAACAACCCCTAACAGCCCCGGTGGTAACCAACAACCACCAATAACCCCCAACAGCCCCGGTGGTAACCAACAACCACCAACAACCCCCAACAGCCCCGGTGGTAACCAACAAACCCCAACAACCCTGGTGGTAACCAACAACCCCCAACAGCCCCTGTGTTAACCAACAACCACCAACAACCCCCAACAGCCCCGGTGGTAACCAACAACCACCAACAACCTCCAACAGCCCCGGTGGTAACCAACAAACCCCAACAGCTTCAGTGGTAACCAACAACCCTGTGGTAACCAACAACCACCAACAACCCTGTGGTAACCAACAACCACCAACAACATTAACAGCCCCGGTGGTAACCAACAAACCCCAACAGCTTCAGTGGTAACCAACAACCCTGGTGGTAAGCAACAACTACCAACAACCCCCAACAGCCCTGGTGGTAAGCAACAACCACCAACAACCCCCAACAGCCCCAGTGGTAACCAACAACCACCAACATCCCCGGTGGTAACCAACAACTTCCAACAACCACCAATTGCCCCGAAGGTAACCAACAACAACCAACTGCCCCGGAGGTAACCAACAACCACCAACTGCCCCGAAGGTAACCAACAACCACCAACAACCACCAACAGCCCCGGTGGTAACCAACAACCACCAATAACCACCAACAGCCCCGGTGGTAACCAACAACCACCAACAACCACGAACAGCCCCGGTGGTAACCAACAACCACCAACAGCCCCGGTGTTAACCAACAACCACCAAAAACCACCAACAGCCCCAGTGGTAACCAACAACCACCAACTGCCCCGGAGGTAACCAACAACCACCAACTGCCCCGAAGGTAACCAACAACCACCAACAGCCCCGGAGGTAACCAACAACCACCAACAGCCCCAGGGCTAACCAACAACCAGCAACAACCCCGGTGGTAACCAACAACTTCCAACAACCACCAATTGCCCCGAAGGTAACCAACAACGACCAACTGCCCCGGAGGTAACCAACAACCACCAACTGCCCCGAAGGTAACCAACAACCACCAACAGCCCCGGAGGTAACCAACAACCACCAACAGCCCCAGGGCTAACCAACAACCACCAACAGCCCCAGAGGTAACCAACAACCACCAACAGTCCCAGTGGTAACCAACAACCACCAACAGCCCCAGTGGTAACCAACAACCACCAACAGCCCCGAGGGTAACCAGCAACCACCAATAGCCCCATGGTAACCAACAACCACCAACAGCCCCGGTGGTAACCAACAACCACCAACTGCCCCGGTGGTAACCAACAACCACCAACAGCCCCGGTGGTAACCAACAACCACCAACAATCACCAACAGCCCCGGTGGTAGCCAAGAACTACCAACAACCACCAACTGCCCCGAGGGTAACCAGCAACCACCAATAGCCCCATGGTAACCAACAACCACCAACAGCCCCGGTGGTAACCAACAACCACCAACAGCCCCAGTGGTGACCAACAACCACCAAAAACCACCAACAGCCCCGGTGGTAACCAACAACCACCAACAACCACCAACAGCCCCGGTGGTAACCAACAACCACCAACAACCACGAACAGCCCCCGGTGGTAACCAACAACCACCAACAGCCCCGGTGGTAACCAACAACCACCAAAAAGCACCAACAGCCCCAGTGGTAACCAACAACCACCAACAACCCCGGTGGTAACCAACAACTTCCAACAACCACCAATTGCCCCGAAGGTAACCAACAACAACCAACTGCCCCGGAGGTAACCAACAACCACCAACTGCCCAGAAGGTAACCAACAACCACCAACAGCCCCGGAGGTAACCAACAACCACCAACAGCCCCAGGGCTAACCAACAACCAGCAACAACCACCAACAGCCCCAGAGGTAACCAACAACCACCAACAGTCCCAGTGGTAACCAACAACCACCAACAGCCCCGGAGGTAACCAACAACCACCAACAGCCCCGGAGGTAACCAACAACCACAAACAGCCCCAGTGGTAACCAACAACCACCAACAGCCCCGGAGGTAACCAACAACCACCAACAGCCCCAGGGCTAACCAACAACCACCAACAGCCCCGGAGGTAACCAACAACCACCAACAGCCCCAGGGCTAACCAACAACCACCAACAGCCCTGGTGGTAACCAACAATCAGCAACAGATGCATTAAACAAGCCATACATAGCTGTGTGTCCGGAATCCAAAGCAATTGCATTGCAGTGTCCCCCAGTCAAACACCCAACAAGGCCCTTATAAACTTGTCAGGGTGCTCCTGAACTAACCTTTTGATAAGCCCCGGGAAGGTGGGAATTAAAGGCATTAAATCATAATTTGGCGGCGGGCAGAGAGGTGCTTATAGAGACATCCCCTTCACAGTCCAGTGACCAGAGCCGTTGGTCAGCAGTGACTGATGGCTTTCATCAAGGGGACTTGGCTGGATGGCTGGGGGAATGGAGGGACATGGAGACTGCTGCCAATGTAGCTGATAATTATCTCCCCCAGACCCCAGCAGCCAGGGAGGGAGAGAGAGAGAGAGAGAGAGAGTGAGTGAGTGTGTGTGTGTGTGTGGAATGCCCTCTTCTGAGTAATAATGCCATGAAAACAATATAACTAATAGTCAACAGAACATGTTCCTGTCTTGGTTTTAATGTAACACTATTATTCCAGTATCTTATGACAGCCAAGCCTATTCGATGAACTAGACAGCATTCATTTATTATCTAATTATCTAGCCTACACTTGGCTAAAGTCAAAGACATCAACCCTCCTCCCCCTCCACTCCAACAACCCCCTATGACAAGCCCCCTATGACTTAGCTCCTTATTGGTCTAATTCGATAGCAAATGGGAGACCTTCGCTGACTGAGATGAAGACCATTAGCAGGCCGGGCTGGTTGAAAGCGACTGATCGGGGGGATGTGACTCGCTGGCTGCTGGACCTATTCCCTCGCAGTGGCCGGGCCTCTGTTTGTGCCGCCTCTAATATCCCATGTGGCAGTGGGGCATGCCTCTGGCACAGGGCCAGATTTCCAGTTATCTGTTTAAACAATTTAAAGCGCTAAGGGGCTATTTCAGGAAACAAGAAATTAGGCAGGCTGAGGCAACCCACACCTCTCCGGCGTTGTCGTGGCAACAGCCCAGTTCATCTTAAACAATAACATGAAGGTGATTCCAAGATACTGCCTTTCTTGAATCCTTCCTGTGTGAGAGCTGCGTAGATAGAAGGGTTGTCTGTAGGAAATTAGTTTGGTAATTCGATTGGCTCTAATTTGAAATATTAAACCCTTTGAATAATTTACAGTAATTGTCTTTTCTCTCAAACTAGGCCTATTTGGAGGATTCTTTAATTACTACTGCATAGGAGTGGAGCGGCCCCTAAGGCACACACTCGTTGACTCTGCATGTCCTGACAACTCCTCTGTAAACACCTTTCCACAATAAGTCATTACACACACACACAAACACACAAACACACACACACAGACAGACAGACAGACAGACAGACAGACAGACAGACAGACAGACAGACAGACAGACAGACAGACAGACAGACAGACAGACAGACAGACAGACAGACAGACAGACAGACAGACAGACAGTATGAGAGGATGATGCAACATTAATGAATGGCCCTGTAGGTTAACAAGATTTCCTAGGCAGGAGCTACAGCCCTAAGGAATATACTGTAGAAACATAGAGTCAGTGGATGTTTCACTCAGCTGATAGACTTCTTTAATTATGGGCAGTGCTGTATTGCTCTGCAGTTAGAAGTCGGAGAATGGTATGCTTGTGAAGCTAGTAGTATTGTAGGGATGGGTAGTGAGAAGAAGGTTTGTAGTGACACCTGTGCTGTGAGGCTTCCTCATCAGTTTGAGAATAAAGTGATTAAACACATAGTTTCTCATAGTTCAAGTAAGGTTTCTGCCAAATTGCAACGATATTCAAAACGCTAAGGGTGTTCCTAATGGTACATTTCTGTCCCCTGATTATTCCTTGTCACTTTAATATATTATTGTTGTAGGGAGAGTGTGAGACTGAGCGGTGTACATTTCTAACACCTTATGAAAAATTGAATCATCATTAACAACATATTCTGCAACCAAGCCGCCAAAAATAACCTGTAACACTTGCCAGAAATATTGTAGCGATGTGACGTTGGCGTGCCCTTATGGGAACTGACATGAATGCAAATTGCATGCAAAATGAATATTTTATTAATGTATTTTAAACCCAAATGAAAATGCAAAACAGAGGTTAGCTCTGCCACAAACCTGAGCTGAACAATCCCAAGACAACAAACACATGCAAAGTAGGCTAATATCACTGTCCACAGCACAGAGGCACAAGAACAGATCCTCTGGCTTATACCTATCCTGCGCACACACACACACACACACACACACACACACACACACACACACACACACACACACACACACACACACACACACACACACACACACACACACACACACCATAAAGGATATGACCTTTCCCCTCCTAACCCTGCTACACTGGCTTATACCTATCCTGCACACACACACACACACACACACACACACACACACACACACACACACACACACACACACACACACACACACACACACACCATAAAGGATATGACCTTTCCCCTCCTAACCCTGCTACACACACACACACACACACACACACACACACACACACACACACACACACACACACACACACACACACACACACAGTTCAACATAATTGTGTATCCATCTCCTGAATGCACCAGTGGACAGTTAGTTTCATTCAAGCTACTAAAGATTCTGCTTTTGTGCAACATCAAATATAGCACAACCTATACCTCAAGGAAAGGTCATTGTGTAAGAGAAATGTCTGAATACTGATTTCAGTATACTGTTTTAAAGGGGATAGATAGACACTTATCCCCTTTAATTGTGCCTTTTGGGGTTCGGAAAATAGTTTTAACATCTCTTGACTCTGTCAAGTTTTACATTTTCACCTAATCTAGCTGACTATTTCTGGCATTGTCATAAGACATTTTAATATTCACTGTTATCCCTCTAATTATCTGTAAGAATAATTACCATTATGTACTGTATGATACAATAATTGACAACGGGTCCGTCCTGCATGTTTCACATTTACCCCAAAATATGCACTGTTGATTCAGTTTGGTCTAGTCAGAAAATAGGTCAGCGTAGGAGTATTTGTCCTGAATTGATTGTTGGTTGTCTAGACTGATTGTTCCGGAGGTAAAACATTACAATTAAAGCAAAATGATAAGCAACAAGTAATTCAATGTAAAATATAGGTCAGTTTGGGATAAAGGACCTGGCTAAATAATTCCCTTTGGAGTGATAAACCATTCACTGAAGGATCAGGTCGCCCACAGGTCACCTACTGTACTAATAACATACAGTACCACAGGGTTGTTGTACAGTAGACACACACAGAGAGAGAGAGAGAGAGAGAGAGAGAGAGAGAGAGAGAGAGAGCAAGTGAGTGAGTGAGAGAGGGGGAGAAAGAAAGAGACACACAGAGAGGGAGAGAGAGAGTAAGAGATAGAGAGACAGAGAGAAAATGAGATAGAGAGACGTACAGAGAGAGTGAGAGATCGAGAGAGACACAGAGAGAGAGGAAGAGAGAGAGTGAGAGATAGAGAGAGAAAGACAGAGACACACACAGACACAGCCCATAACCATCTGTTAGGGAGGAATCCACAGAGGGAACCCACATGGGCCCTCAAGCATGACAGAAAACACATACATGACAGAAAACACACACTTCACCTTTAGAAGGACCATAACATCCTCTGATACCCTTTCTACACTACTGAGCCCAACCAAGCCGTACTGGGCTGGCCTAGTTACGCAATCCAACATAGTTTCTGGAACTATGCTGAAAATATCCAAGGCAGCATAGCACGGATTGGGTCAGCAAAACAGTGTGAAAAGAGTAGGAGAACCATGTTGGTGTGCTATAAAGACACAGATGCTGTGTATAGTGAAGCAGGGACGTCCCTCTAACTCACCCTTCAATAACACAGCAGATAACAGGACTCAAGCCCACTGAGACTAGTTGTACAGTAAGTGAAGACAAAACAGGTACATAAAGGTTAGGCTGTTTTATTTTTCGTTGTTTTAGGAATAACTCCAGATCTGCTGACCGTTGGCAAGATTTGACTTTCCTGATGGGAAATACTACCTCCTTCCTTCCTCCCCAGGCCAGACCCCACTGGACTGGAGTCAGAATCACAGAGCAGAGGACTTGTTCATCAGTCAGAGGGGAAGTTAGCCGCCCTGAGGCCACAATAGAATAGCTGTGTGTGTGTGTGTGTGTGTGTGTGTGTGTGTGTGTGTGTGTGTGTGTGTGTGTGTGTGTGTGTGTGTGTGTGTGTGTGTGTGTGTGTGTAGCAGGGTTAGGAGGGGAAAGGTCACACCCTTCATGGTGTGTTGTGAGTTAACAAACATAACAGGGCCAGGCCTAAAGCTCATCCTTTGGAGGGGATTTAGGGGAAACTCCTGTACCACAAATCAACACGTTGTTGTTCTTGACCTTTACCTCAGAGATTCAGACTCAAGCTGTATTGTTGAGCTGTTTAGTTGTTGTTCTCCTTGACCTTAGCCCTAGAGATTCCGTTTTTGTTTTATATATTGGTTGGGTTATCAAGTTTAACAGTATGTTTGATTCCTGGTTGAAGTTTTCCTTTTCACCCATGGTTTCTCTGAAGGTTTCTCTTGGTCCCCTGAGGAACCTTGATCTGGCTCTTCCTATGACAATATCCATTCTCAATGATTGAGAGACCTATGACTCCTATCTAAGCCTGTCCAGACTCTTAGATAGTTAGCCAAAGTACATTCAGTATATCAGCTGTTGAATTTGCCATGGCTCCAGTGTTAATGAGCTTCCTGTGAAGAGTTGCACACACACACACACAATCTCCCAATTATTGGAAAACGTTTCTTTTTTCTGACTCTTCTTGATGGCAACTGCTTCAAATTCCTTTTTACTGTAGTATCTGTATACGTAGAGTGTGTGAGGTGTCCAGCACCTTGGATAGTTGTACTCAGGGTACTGTATGTGGAACGAGGAAGTGTCCTTATTTACACTTAACCTAAACATCTCCTATTATATCCACTCCCCCAATACTTTATTTTGGCATTCTGTTACCAAGTCCCCAAGTTATCTCCAGAAACCTCGACATCATAGCATAGGAGACTCTAAAATAATACACTACTGTAGACCCAGCAACCATATAGCCCAATGCTAAATAAGTCCTACTGTTTTCACACACACCGCTTTCCCACATACATTCTTGTCATATCTCATAATGTAGGCCATTACAGATAATGTGTTTCTTGGAATGGTGCTTTGTTTGCAATTTTCCTCTAACGATCCATTTCAGCCATTTTGTCTCTGTTCTATATGTGAATGTTTAGGCGATGCCGCAATTCCCCTGCATCTACATACTATATATATTTCACTCTGTAATGTTAGTTCTCATGAACAGAAAAAGTGGGAAAGTGATCAAATGATTGGCCTATATATTGTCCCAACCTCTCACTTCTCATTTCTTGAATTTCTCCAAATGCTTCTACTGCACGCACTGTCTCATCTACATTCCCCTGGTATGTCTATACTTCTACTGCACGCACTGTCACATCTACAATCCCCTGGTATGTCTATACTTCTACTGCACGCACTGTCTCATCTACATTCCCCTGGTATGTCTATACTTCTACTGCACGCACTGTCTCATCTACATTCCCCTGGTATGTCTATACTTCTACTGCACGCACTGTCTCATCTACATTCCCCTGGTATGTCTATACTTCTACTGCACGCACTGTCTCATCTACATTCCCCTGGTATGTCTATACTTCTACTGCACACACTGTCTCATCTACAATCCCCTGGTATGTCTATACTTCTACTGCACACACTGTCTCATCTACATTCCCCTGGTATGTCTATACTTCTACTGCACGCACTGTCTCATCTACATTCCCCTGGTATGTCTATACTTCTACTGCACGCACTGTCTCATCTACATTCCCCTGGTATGTCTATACTTCTACTGCACGCACTGTCTCCTCTACATTCCCCTGGTATGTCTATACTTCTACTGCACGCACTGTCTCATCTACATTCCCCTGGTATGTCTATACTTCTACTGCACGCACTGTCTCATCTACAATCCCCTGGTATGTCTATACTTCTACTGCACGCACTGTCTCATCTACATTCCCCTGGTATGTCTATACTTCTACTGCACGCACTGTCTCATCTACATTCCCCTGGTATGTCTATACTTCTACTGCACGCACTGTCTCATCTACAATCCCCTGGTATGTCTATACTTCTACTGCACGCACTGTCTCATCTACAATCCCCTGGTATGTCTATACTTCTACTGCACGCACTGTCTCATCTACAATCCCCTGGTATGTCTATACTTCTACTGCACGCACTGTCACATCTACATTCCCCTGGTATGTCTATACTTCTACTGCACACACTGTCTCATCTACATTCCCCTGGTATGTCTATACTTCTACTGCACGCACTGTCTCATCTACATTCCCCTGGTATGTCTATACTTCTACTGCACGCACTGTCTCATCAACATTCCCCTGGTATGTCTATACTTCTACTGCACGCACTGTCTCATCTACAATCCCCTGGTATGTCTATACTTCTACTGCACGCACTGTCTCATCAACAATCCCCTGGTATGTCTATACTTCTACTGCACGCACTGTCTCATCTACATTCCCCTGGTATGTCTATACTTCTACTGCACGCACTGTCTCATCTACATTCCCCTGGTATGTCTATACTTCTACTGCACGCACTGTCACATCTACATTCCCCTGGTATGTCTATAGTTCTACTGCACGCACTGTCACATCTACATTCCCCTGGTATGTCTATACTTCTACTGCACGCACTGTCACATCTACATTCCCCTGGTATGTCTATACTTCTACTGCACGCACTGTCTCATCTACAATCCCCTGGTATGTCTATACTTCTACTGCACGCACTGTCACATCTACAATCCCCTGGTATGTCTATACTTCTACTGCACGCACTGTCTCATCTACATTCCCCTGGTATGTCTATACTTCTACTGCACGCACTGTCACATCTACATTCCCCTGGTATGTCTATACTTCTACTGCACGCACTGTCTCATCTACAATCCCCTGGTATGTCTATACTTCTACTGCACGCACTGTCTCATCTACATTCCCCTGGTATGTCTATACTTCTACTGCACGCACTGTCTCATCTACATTCCCCTGGTATGTCTATACTTCTACTGCACGCACTGTCACATCTACAATCCCCTGGTATGTCTATACTTCTACTGCACGCACTGTCACATCTACATTCCCCTGGTATGTCTATACTTCTACTGCACGCACTGTCACATCTACAATCCCCTGGTATGTCTAGACTTCTACTGCACGCACTGTCACATCTACATTCCCCTGGTATGTCTATACTTCTACTGCACGCACTGTCACATCTACAATCCCCTGGTATGTCTATACTTCTACTGCACGCACTGTCTCATCTACATTCCCCTGGTATGTCTATACTTCTACTGCACGCACTGTCTCATCTTCAATCCCCTGGTATGTCTATACTTCTACTGCACGCACTGTCACATCTACATTCCCCTGGTATGTCTATACTTCTACTGCACGCACTGTCACATCTACATTCCCCTGGTATGTCTATACTTCTACTGCACGCACTGTCACATCTACATTCCCCTGGTATGTCTATACTTCTACTGCACGCACTGTCACATCTACAATCCCCTGGTATGTCTAGACTTCTACTGCACGCACTGTCACATCTACATTCCCCTGGTATGTCTATACTTCTACTGCACGCACTGTCACATCTACAATCCCCTGGTATGTCTATACTTCTACTGCACGCACTGTCACATCTACATTCCCCTGGTATGTCTATACTTCTACTGCACGCACTGTCACATCTACAATCCCCTGGTATGTCTATGCTTCTACTGCACGCACTGTCACATCTACAATCCCCTGGTATGTCTATACTTCTACTGCACGCACTGTCTCATCTACATTCCCCTGGTATGTCTATACTTCTACTGCACGCACTGTCTCATCTACATTCCCCTGGTATGTCTATACTTCTACTGCACGCACTGTCACATCTACATTCCCCTGGTATGTCTATACTTCTACTGCACGCACTGTCTCATCTACATTCCCCTGGTATGTCTATACTTCTACTGCACGCACTGTCTCATCTACAATCCCCTGGTATGTCTATACTTCTACTGCACGCACTGTCTCATCTACATTCCCCTGGTATGTCTATACTTCTACTGCACGCACTGTCTCATCTACATTCCCCTGGTATGTCTATACTTCTACTGCACGCACTGTCTC
Source organism: Salmo trutta (assembly GCF_901001165.1). Classification (NCBI taxonomy): domain Eukaryota; kingdom Metazoa; phylum Chordata; class Actinopteri; order Salmoniformes; family Salmonidae; genus Salmo; species Salmo trutta. The sequence continues at coordinate 8,576,100 of NC_042960.1, forward strand.
ATCTACATTCCCCTGGTATGTCTATACTTCTACTGCACGCACTGTCACATCTACATTCCCCTGGTGTGTCTAGACTGTTTCAACAAGTCCTCATTTGTCCCCTTGGTGAATAATCACAATTGTTCGAATTGCATTGTCATTGTAGTTCTGCAGTGCTGCAAGTCAGCTACTTAACATGCTATTGGCAACATAGCGACATTTTGCTATTGCTTTAGGTTGTTATCCAAAACGAGAATGTGTTATAGCTTGTCTGTTTGAGTGGCGTTTTTCAGAAGAGTGGGATGTTTGATCGTATTGATGGGACTCTCGATTCTTCGACCAAACGTTACGAGCAGGCCTGGTTGCACAACAAATATAGAAACACACTCAACACCGATATAACTATCAACCAATGTAAAGCTTAGAAGACATGAGTGTGAAACGCCTATGTCAGCATCTTTGACATAGTCTGTTGAAGCCATGTTTGATAGGGCTAGGTTATCCGGTAACAAAACCCAGTTCGACCCACTATCCATCCCTCTGCACGTTTCCCCATGACAGAGGAACCCAGGGCAGGCACACACACACCTAGAGATTTCCCCAGACCAATATTCAATCTGTCAATGGTAGTGATTTACAGCTGCGGAGGCATGAGACTGGCATGGCTCCACCGACTGGCTCCAGGGACTTACAACTGTAATATACAGTTGTATATAAATCACACACCAGATAAACTGATAAAACAACACCTCGCATCACAACGCGGACTGTGACGAGACACACACACACACACACACACACACCCACACATTTTAATATTGTACATTTTATACTGTAAATACAGGATGTAGTAATAGAGCAGTGTACATATGTATAATGCACAATGTCTCGTTTGATGTAGTGTTTTATTTTACGATGTAGGTTATGAAGAATTGTTTTATTCCTGTTTGGACCCCAGGAAGAGTAACTGCTGCCTTGTCAACAACTAATGGGGATCCTAATAAAATACTACTGAACAAAAATATAAATGCAACATGCAACAATTTCAAAGATTTTACTGAGTTACAGTTCATATAACTAAATCAGTCAATTGAAATACATTCATTAGGCCCTAATCTATGGATTTCACATGGGAATACAGATATGTATCTGTTGGTCACAGATACCTTAAAAAAGTAGGGGCGTGGATCAAAAAAACTGTCAGTATCTGGTGTGACCACCATTTGCTTCATGCAGCACAGTACATCTCCTTCGCATAGAGTTGATCAGGCTGTTTATTGTGGCCTGTGTAATTTTGTCCCACTCCTTGTCACGTCCTGACCAGTATAAGGGGTTATTTGTTATTGTAGTTTGTTCAGGATGTGGCAGGGGTGTGTTTGTTTAGAGTGGTTCGGGTTTGTTGGGTTATGTTCTTGTTAGTCCATTTCTATGTTAGTTCTAGTATGTCTATTTCTATGTGGTGTTTGTTGGGTTGACCTTCAATTGGAAGCAGCTGCTCCTAGTTGCTTCTAATTGAAGGTCCTATTTAAGAGGGGTGTTTTTTCTATGGGATTTTGTGGGTAGTTGTTCCTTGTTTAGTGTTTGTTGCACCTGACAGGACTGTTTCGTTTTGTTCTTTTTTGTATACGTATTTAGTTTTTTCTCCTTCTTCAAAATAAAAAGAAGATGAGTGTACATATTCCCGCTGCGTTTTGGTCCAATCCATACGACAACCGTGACACCTCTCTTCAATTGCTGTGCGAAGTTGCTGGATATTGGCGGGAACTGGATCACGCTGTCGTACACGTGGATCCAGAGCATCCCAAACATGTCAGTATGCAGGCCATGGAAGAAGTGGGGATGAATGGCATGACAATGGGCCTCAGGATCTCGTCACAGTATCTTTGTGCATTCAAATTGCCATTGATATAATACAATTGTGTTTGTTGTCCCGTAGTTTATGCCTGCCCATTCCATAACCCCACAGCCACCATGGAGCACTCTGTTCACAATGTTAACATCAGCAAACCGCTCACCCACACAACGCCATACACTCTGTCTGACCTGTACAGTTGAAACCAGGATTCATCCTTTAAGAGCACACTTCAACAGCGTGCCAGTGGCCATCAAAGGGTAGCATTTGACCAGTGAAGTTGGTTACGACACCGAACTGTAGTCAGGTCAAGACCCTGGTGAGGACGATGAGCACGCAGATTAGCTTCCCTGAGACGGTTTCTGGCAGTTTGTGCAGAAATTCTTTGGTTCTGCGAACCCACAGTTTCATCAGCTGTCCGGGTGGCTGGTCTGACAATCCCGCAGGTAAAAAGGCTACGTGGGGAAGTCCTAGGCTGGAGTGGTAACACGTGGTCTGCGGTTGTGAGGCCGGTTGGACGTACTGCCAAATTCTCTAAAACAACGTTGAAGGCAGCTTATGGTAGAGAAATGAACATTACATTTTCTGTCAACAGCTCTGTTGGACATTCCTGCAGTCAGCATGCCAATTGCATACTTCCTCGAAACTTGAGACGTCTGTGGCATTGTGTTGTGTGACAAAACCGCCCATTTTAGAGTGGCCTTTTACTAATGATCGTGCTGTTTAATCAGCTTCTTGATATGCCACACTGATCAGGTGGATGGATGATCTTGGCAAAGGAGAAACGCTCTCTAACAGGGATGTAAGCAAATTTGTACACTAAATTTGAGTGAAATAAGCTTTTTGTGTGTAAGGAACATTTCCTGGATCTTTTATTTCAGCTCATGAAACATGGGAACAACACTTTACAGGTTGCCTTTGTATTTTTGTCCAGTATAAATACACCAACCATGCAACCAACAGAGATTGTCAGAATCAATCTACAACACCATGTTTATCCCAACTGTCACCCAATCCAACCCAACCTACTGTATTACTTGATAAACCCATTACCAGGGTAATGCATTACGGATGGCAGTTTGTTTGGACCAGAGCCAATGTTATTTGATATTTCATTCCTTCGTGAAGAACATTTCATAGTATTAGTACCACACGAGGTTGGGCTTTTCTGACAGTCATCAATAATCCATTATAAAGGTGTCATAACATTCTTATGACAAGTCTTGCAATGCATTATACCTGAATCATAATGCATTACGCAATTACCCCAAAAGTTTGTCTGTGAGATTGTGAGAGATTCCTCTTAGCGACTGCTCTTAGCGACAGATACAGTGTGATGGGTTCAGCTGAGGGGTTCGATGGAAGCAGCATGGCTGAGTTTTAGCCGGCATAGCCGCCCCACACGCCAAGGGAGGGGAGGGAGAAGAGCCCACACAGCAGTGTGGTCAATTATGTAAAGACCACCTGTCCCAATCTACAGACTTGTAAAAGATGTAGCGTGTTAGTGTATGATAGAGAGAAAAAGAGGGGGAGAGAGAGAGACCAGTGAGACAGAAGGAAGAAAAAGAGAGAGACGGAGAAGAGGGAAAGATAGAGAGAGAGGTGTGAGAAAGAGAGGGAGGTCGATAGAGAGGGAGAGAGAGAGACTTGAGGTGTTTAATCAGGTCACATTTTAAAGCGAACATCAGAGAAAGCTGGCACATAAATTCTTCCAAGGATCAACAACTTCAGCCCTAAGGTGATGTGATTCTGGAAAGTAGTGTAGCCTAGCTGTTGTGGGTGACACAGCTGCCAGTGAGAAAAGTCTATTGGCAGATAGTGAAATTCTTTTAGGGGTCTTCTCTCTCTGCTGGCTTCGTTCCCCTTCCCCCTTAGGATGGGCTCGGAACATCACACTAATGGATGTCACCACACAACAAGGAAACTTCATCCGATCATCTTGTTTTGAAATATTTAAACCAAAAGCGCCCGAGCATTAAAGGCCCAGTGCGATCAACATTTTTATTTTTCCTGTGTTTTTGTAGTTCCACACTATGAGGTTGGAATAATGCTGTGAAATTGTGAAAAATATGAAAATACAGAAATTTCAGCCTGTTTTGGTGGGGTGGAGTTTTGGCCTGCCTGGTGACAAACAAAAAAGAGAGTTCCAATAACAACTAGTTTTCAGTTTGTCCCTCCCCTCTCAAACCACTCCCAGAGAGTCCTAGTAAAATTCTTGCCTGAGAAATTACTCTTTACTAAGAAGCTTCCTGCTTTTTTTTTTACAATTTTAATTGAAAACAATCCCAGTAAGGTACTTAATTGTTACCCAGAAATGATTTGATATTGAGATTAAAATGGCTGCATTGAACCTTTAACTTCAACAAGGCATAACACAAACTACACACTCGGAGAAGACACGTGACTGACTGACTGACTGACTGACTGACTTCCCACTGTCTGGGCTGACAAAGACTGGACGGAAACAAAAGATGACCGCCAGCCAAACGAGGACAACAGGAAATATTCCTTTGAAAAAGGTCAAAGGTAAATGAAGAGAGAAAACATGGAAACAAACGTGCTTGTAAGAAATGAGACTCTTCATAATCACTAGAGCGTCATCGTGCAAATTACGTTTACAGGGAATAACAAAATAAACGTGTAAAATAGTAGAAAAAAATCTAATTGTGCTAGACCTTTTATAGATAAAAGGATATATATTGTATTTTGAAATATGTGCTGTCCTCCTCCGAGAGAACCACAGCTGTTTCAAAGGGGGCGTGGCTGGTTTCAAAAGTCTTCTGCGATAGACGCTGGTTAGATACTCTTGTGCATCCTCTAACCGAAGGAGGTAATCCAGGAGGGAAGGATACTCCTTGGTTCGCCTACTAACAAATTGACACTCTCCTTGACCGCTTATCGGTTTCCGGATGGAGGATGGAGGAGTCGAGGATGGACTTTTCCCAATTGAGAATCTCCCAATGAGAGATTTGTTAGTAGCACAGATCGGATACTGGACACTGTAAAACAGACTACCTGACATTTGTTTATTTCCCCTTTCTTCTAAACCGCACACTGTGACTCTAACAAGTGAGTTAGGAATGAGAAACAGAGAGAGAGAAAGTTTAAGCCCAGTGTAGAAACAAACAAACAAAGCCAAGCACCCAGTTCCACCTGGCAGCGTCTCGCTCCCCCATTACCCTGACACGAGTGACAGATGCCAGCTCTCCTGCTAAAGGGCGCATCACTCCTCGCCACCCCTCCGCCCGCCTGCACGCCACCGCCCGCTGACAGGCCATTACTGCAGCAGGAAACGTAGCAACAACATGAATCACCCTGCAGCTGTCACTTCTCCTTTGACCAACCTAATTAAACAATTAGGCCGTTTGGTTTAACAATCAGTCATCATCGGAAGGACAAATGTGGGCTATGAAGACTCAGTACCATGGTGTGAATGCAGCAGAGAGGAGGGGGAAGAGTCTCTATGACATGACCATGGCATCTGACGGTGGTCAGAGGTGTATCATTGAAACTTTGTTGTGAATCAGGATAGGATCCGAAATCTGGCAGTGATGCGATACTGTTACCGGACTCTTCCCGTCGACTGTAAACTGTCAACGAAGAGAACGCAGGGCCAGCTGGACCACTATCCAAACAAGGTAGTGTAAGATTACATCATTTGAAGAATGTCGCCTATAGCAACGAGTCACACATTTTAGTGCAGATTCATCTAAACAATCATCAAACTGACAACTGGATTGTCAAAAAGGATTTATTCCAGACAACGTAGGCCACCGGCAAAACTTTTATTCATTATTCAATTGGTTACATGTCTACACATTTTTGAGATGATATTGCTCAAACCAAACATTTGTATAATACTAGGTTATTCTAATCTAGGGACACACAGTAAAAGTGTGTATAATCTATATTCAGTCAGTTTTATTTGAATCCAGTCCAGTAATGAGTGTCTAAACCATCATGTTTAACAGGATTCTCAGGCTTGTCCTCACTAACCTCTCTCCCCCTGTGTCTGGGTCACACTGAGAGAGAGAGGTTAAAGGGTATGTGAGGGGGAAGAGATGGAGTGAGAGGTCGCGGAAGATAGAGTTAGAGGGAGCAACAGAGAGAGGAAGAGAGGGAGTGAGAGAGAGAGAGAGAGAGAGAGAGCAACACAGTGAGAGAGGAGAGAGAGATCATTGAGAGAGCGACAGAAAGAGAGAGCCCTACAGTTTTACTGCAAACAGGCCGGGGGATTTAATCACAGTAAAACACTGCACTCTGCCTCGCCGACTTATTGGGGGTGTCAAAACATTTTACGAGAGCAACTGTGCCGTCGGAGCCAGAGTCTGGCACCGCACCAAAACGGTGTCCCCGTTCAAGACAAATCCGCAGTGGCCCTCCATATCACCTTATAGCGTCTCGCCTTGCCTCACTTCAACCCAACTACTGTACGACTGGGAGGGGAAAAACGTTATTGACATAAAACATCGGATAACATGAGTTAAACTTCATATGTCATGTTTTGTGTTATGCTTATTGACATACAACATAGTAAAACGTGAGAAAGATGATCAAACTTCATAGCCTGTCAAATGTTGTGTTATGCCACTGCATCCTGAGGCGGTCCAAGTCCAAGTTCTGTGTTAAGTCTTAACAAACCTTTGAGAGTGGTATTGTTGTTATCATATTTGAAGTGGCCCTACAGTGCGTCATGCTCTGTTAGAGATTACACTAAACCACATCACTGTTAGATAGAGGAATATTTTCCAAAAAGCACCCAGAGCTGCAAAATATACAACATTCCTGGACCAGCATGGGACGAACAAGGGAGGGGTGAAGGGATGAAGGGATAGAGGGATGGAAATGCCCAACAGATGGATAGCATGGATGAAAAGACAAAATGACACCGTTCAGATGGACCCGGGTAGCATTTAGACACACTCAAACAGCCTGATCATTGCTATCATAATAAACCATTTATCTGAACATTCAGAGAGTCAACATATTCAAACACATGAAACCAATATCTGCATTTATCACCCATATATCAAGGGAGGATTTGATTTTCCCTTCGCCCTCTCTTACCAATGACAGAGCATTATTATGATGTGAATGTTTGATCAGTTTGAAAAGTCTTTGTCACTTTGTTATATTCCCTGTCATGATAAGGTGTTTATTCTTAGGTATAAGTCTGCTTATGAAATAGCACCCTATTGCACTGCTTTTGACCCTTTTGACTGAGGGTCAAAAGTAGTGCATTTATAGGGAATAGGGTGCCATTTCATATGCAACCAAAACAGCTGTGAGGTTGTGTTCTGTTGCCTGGTTACATTTCTCCTCTATCCATCATGAGGAAAGAATGATCTATCTAGCATGGGCACACAGCTTGGCTAGGTGGTAAGCCTCCTGGTAAAGACGGTAGGGACGGGTTTCCTAGCAACCACAGCAACTATTGTCTCAGGCACCGGGTGGAACGATCTATGTCGCTAATCCCGTTTTAGCGCCCTACTCCAATTTGGAACGGCTCCGTTTTCTCACCGAGGAAATGTCTTGAAATTAAAAATGCATTTCAAAACCCATGCCAATCATTTCGGAATGTGTTAATTTGTTGAGAAATATGGCCTACTAAATGTATTATTGTTGTGCGTTGCTAGCGGCAACCCCGGTAGCTTTCTAGCGATGGATTGTTTGGGTTGTGTGAGGAGAATCATACCGGAGTTGTTGGAAAAGTTTTCATTTGCCTGAACCTAACTCACCTCAGCCAGATTGGAGTAGGTCTGGGGAGGGATGGAGGGAGAAAGGATTTAGGGAGGGAGGGAAGGAAGGAGCGAGGGTGGGGAAGATAGAGGGAGGAAGGGAGAGAGAGAGAGAGAGAGAGAGAGAGGGAGGAAGGGAGAGCAATGAGCCTGGGTAACAGTGCCATCTATTGAACATCTATGTGTCTGGCTCTGGACTGTAGCTCCACAGCGAAGATCTATCTGTGTTCTAGCTCTATATCAGCTGCTCAAGCAGGAAGTTGCCTTCCAGCAGGCACAGATCTAGGTTCAGGTAACCCTCTTTCCCTGATACATGGCTGTTGACTCGTATGGTGTCTACAGCCATGTGTTAGAGCAACTAACCCTCCCTAAAATTCTGACCTGGAGGGATATTTGCTTAACCCACACACAACCTATCCCTGTTTCCATTCCCAGCCCACCCCCACAAATGTAGCCTGTTGGTTCAGTAACCGAAATGTTGCTAGTTCAAATCACTGAGCCGACAAGGTGAAAAATCTGTCCATCTGCCCTCGAGCAAGGCACTAAACCCTAATTGCTCCAGGGTCGCGGTGAATAATGGCTGCTCCCTGGCCATGACCCCGCTCTCAGGTGGAGTTGGGATATGCAAAAACACTTTTCCATTTCACACCTCACACACGTACAGGTTACCCACTTGTACATGCAGTGGAGGACAAATATAGCACCCCTGATTTGACCTTTGAAATATGTCAATGGATAACGCATCATGATACTCTCCTCTCATGGAGGACTTTCCATATCACTAAATGAATAACATTTGATAAATAACATACTCCAGTCCTAGCATGCAGCCGGGTGAAAAAACGAGTCCATTAGCGCCATCATGAATCTGTCAAGCTGGATATTTGTTACCGGAGGGGGAGGTTGGCATAATTTCATTCACGACAGACTAATCAAGGCTGACACTTGTCAAACGAAGCCCCAGCCTGGGTCCTGGCTCGTCTCTCTCATCCCAGGCAAAAGTGTCTCATCCCTGGGATAACGGCACTAGTTCTCCCTGGATAAATCACTGGAGGTCTGGGCTAACCGAGGGGGATAAGATGCATGCAACTATCCATCAGCTACAACGACTACACTCTAGCATTGATCTGGGGCTGTTTGTCATGTGGCATGGGGTTATGGGTTTATGTCAAGGTGGCGGTTCTATGGGGGAGCAATGAGGACAGAACCACACAGTGTCTCTAGGCCCTGGTCTTCCCTCTTTGCCCCTCTATCGCAACTTCACATTTCCAGGAGTTTTCCTGAACACTCAATCTGACCAGGAAAAAATGTTAATCGTGGCCTTAATAACTATGGCCTCGAGTTTTTCCTGCACATTTCACCTGACAAGAAAAAAAAACTCTGGTCAGGAAAAACCGTGTAAATGAGTCTAGACTGTAATCTACTGTGTATATTAAGTGTCCGTATCACGATGACTCCGCTCACTAGAATATACTGCCAGATCTTAGCATTGCAGCAGCAGTTGCATCCATGGACGGTTTCACTGTGAATATCAAACATAACATGGTGTGGGGTGAATCAGCACCTCTATCCGGTCAGCTCATTCACTCCCACTGTCTGTTTTAATGTCATCATATCCCATGTGTAATCACACACTCTGCCTCCTCTGTTTCAGATAAGGTGTCTGATGTTTTATTGAGATCTTTCATACAATCTGATTGTGAGTTTCGGAGCTCAGACATACATGAAAAGGACATGCATTGCAGCTTGGTTTGAAGATTGAATATAGAAGATATTGGGCTCCATCTTGTGGTCAAAGTTGGAAATGGTCTCTATGTTTATTTTCGTAATCTCAGACATCAACAGAAAACCAAATATTATACTACTGTATACTATTGTAATGATACCATTTATTTTGCCCACCCACACTGTCTGGTTGCAGTGTTACCTTTCTAAATCCCATGCCAGATTCTCTCTCTTGTCTGTTGTCAGCCTAAGAAGTCTCAGGAATGTCTCTCTCTTTCCAAACTGCTGAGGAACCAGAATACACCGGCTGACCTCGCGGCAATGCCAACCCTCCTGCCTCTAATGGAATGTGAGAGAAGTGGGTCATGGGAAACTCGGTCCCCCCACAGATGCCCGAACCTGAGGAGACCTGCTATAATTCAATTAGCTTAGATAGTGAAAGGAGAGAGCGAGAAAGAGAAATCAAGAGGGTGTGCTTGTGTTAGAGAGAGAGAGTGATTTCGACTTTCTTACCAAGCCACTGGCCTACATTGTGTGGAGACATACTACACAAGGTTTTGATGATGTAGGTGGTATACCATGAAGTGTGATTGTATTTTGGGTAATACAGGGAGGGCGAGGGGAAATAACGTGCTGGGGAATCATACAGAATTAGGCCCATAAGGACCTAGATCAGGGCTCTTCAAACCTGTTCCTGGAGAGCTACCGTCCTGTAGGTTTTTGCTCCAACCTTAATCTAGCGCTCCTGATTCTAATAATTAGCTGGTTGATAAGCTGAATCAGGTTAGTTACAACTGGGCAATGGTGGAAAAAGTACCCAAATGCAATTTCAAATTCCTTATATTAAGCACCAATTACTTGTTTTTTATTTATTTACCGATAGCCAGAGTCATACTCCAACACTCAGACATCATTTACAAACAAAGCATTTGTGTTTAGTGAGTTGGCCAGATCAGAGGCAGTAGGGATGACCAGGGATGTTCTCTTGACAGGTGCGTGAATTGGACCATTTTCCTGTCCTGCTAAGCATTAAAAATGTAACGAGTACTTTTGTGTGTCAGGGAAAATGTATGGAGTAAAAAGTAAATTATTTTCTTTAGGAATGTAGTGAAATAAAAGTTGTCAAAATATCAATAGTAAAGACAAGTACAGATACCCCAAATATTACTTAAGTAGTACTTTAAAGTATTTTTACTTAAGTACTATACATCACTGCAACTCGGGTTGGATTGTAAACCTACAGGAGGGTAGCTCTCCAGGAACAGGGTTGGATTGAAAACCTACAGGACGGTAGCTCTCCAGGAACAGGGTTGGAGTGAAAACCTACAGGAGGGTAGCTCTCCAGGAACAGGTTTGGATTGAAAACCTACAGGAGGGTAGCTCTCCAGGAACAGGGTTGGATTGAAAACCCACAGGAGGGTAGCTCTCCAGGAACAGGGTTGGATTGAAAACCTACAGGACGGTAGCTCTCCAGGAACAGGGTTGGATTGAAAACCTATTGGACTGTAACTCTCCAGGAACAGGGTTGGAGTGAAAACCTACAGGAGGGTAGCTCTCCAGGAACAGGGTTGGAGTGAAAACCTACAGGAGGGTGGCTCTCCAGGAACAGGGTTGGAGTGAAAACCTACAGGAGGGTTGCTCTCCAGGAACAGGGTTGGAGTGAAAACCTACAGGAGGGTAGCTCTCCGGGAACAGGGTTGGAGTGAAAACCTACAGGAGGGTAGCTCTCCAGGAATAGGGTTGGAGTGAAAACCTACAGGAGGGTAGCTCTCCAGTAACAGGGTTGGAGTGTAAACCTACAGGAGGGTAGCTCTCCAGGAACAGGGTTTGAGTGTAAACCTACAGGAGGGTAGCTCTCCAGGAACAGGGTTGGAGTGTAAACCTACAGGAGGGTAGCTCTCCAGGAACAGGGTTGGAGTGTAAACCTACAGGAGGGTATCTCTCCAGGAACAGGGTTGGAGTGTAAACCTACAGGAGGATATCTCTCCAGGAACAGGGTTGGAGTGTAAACCTACAGGAGGGTAGCTCTCCAGGAACAGGGTTGGAGAGCTCTGACCTAGTTTATCCTCCTAGTACCACTGACATTGTATTAATTAATATTCTTTTTATAGGATAGCGTAAGACGTTTTGATCTTTTTGGATAAGTAACCAATTTAAAAAAAAATAAAAAACTATGTTCAGTATACCTGCATTAGTGTATACATTCATTGTTAAATTCAGATCATCATCCAGAAATAAATGTTATAAAAGTTTATAATGCAACATTGTGTCAAACAACTTCAAGTGAAGTCAATCCAGCAACAACAACACATGCAATATCTCAATCTGACCACTAACAGGCACCATTAAACCCTATAATTAATGTGGCAGAGCTGCTCTTGCTAAACCAACAGTAGTCACTAAGATGCATGTGTGTCCCATCACCACATGGCCAACAACATTAACTTCTGATCAGGGTTGGGTAGGTTACTTTCTAAATGTAATACGTTACAGTTACTAGTTACCTGTCCAAAATTGTAGTCAGTAACATAACTTTTGGATTACCCAAACTCGGTAACGTAATCTGATAACATTCAGTTACTTTAAGATTACTTTCCCTTTAAGAGGCATTAGAAGAAGACAAAAATGTATGTTACCAATTGAACTACATCTATTGCCGAATAAATCAATGTTGAAGTTTACATAGCTGGTCATATATGGATGTTAAATTTTACTTTATGGGTTGGTTGTGTAGGCTTCTTCTAAACCATCACTTTCTACTACATATAATATTCAATTCTATCTTTACATTAATATATATCATTTATAAATCCAAAAATGGATGTAGCCACTACAGATTTCCCCTTTAAGTCTATCAAAAGTGTGCGAGTTTGAGCATGTGTCCATTAGGCCTATATATTATTTATTTTATCAGCATGAATTAGATTGAGCAATATAAACCCTGCTATTGAAAGAGGATATTTTTCACTTGCTGTCCGTCCACTGGTTTCATAACAATGATTGATAGGCAGCTTAAACTTCTTGAATTCAACCATTATTCGGTTCAAATACACATTTAGATTTGTGAACAGCCATCCACAACAACCACAATCTTTAAAGCGCTAATAGCTAAATGAGAGAGCAGCAGTGTGATTAGCATCAATGTGCCATGTCGCTATCAATAATAAGTGATATCCGTATCGCCGTAGGTTACACCACTGCGCTCATCCTTACCTCCAAACGTTTATTCAAATTGGATCATCTTTGGATGCCGACTGTAGTCGCACCATTGGAAGACATCATTTGGACTGTAGCCTACAAAAGCCTATTTCTGCTCTTTTCCCGCGATCCATCAAACACATTTGGTGTGTCATCATAGCGGTCTCTGACTTGTGGTCAGACACGCTCATGTGGAACAAACTTAAATTTGCGTCTTTTTTCAATGTTCATTTAATGTCATTGAGAAAACAGAGAAGTGTCAAAGATTTTTGTCTGCAAACATGCATTCTGAATTTAAAAGTAATGCTCGAAATAATACTCTAGTTTTTCAAAAGTATCTGTAATCTGATTACAATATTATTTGCTGGTAATGTAACGGATTACAGTAATCCGTTACTCCTCAACCCTGCTTCTGATTCAGATGTAAACATAATTGACCCAATATGGAACCCTATGCATGCCAGTTGCACACATGCTGTGGAGAATACCCTTCAGAGGATTAAATTGTGTGGCCATGGACCACATGACCTCCAGCTCTCCAGCTGCAGGCCTGATGCATGGTTTTACTCAGAAGTGTGTAGGGTGAGAGGGACACAGAGCAGCTCTGTAACCACAGGGCTTTGAAGAGAGAACAACATGGATGGACTATCTGGGAGCTAGTCAAATGTAAATACCTAATTCAATTATATAAATTGGGATTTTGCAGGTGGTGGAACTGTCCTCAAAATTGCTTGCTCTTCTATGATAATTTTAAACAGGATGATGGTTAGTTACTTTGGTATAATGTTGTCTCAGTCATTCATTAGGGTCATCCATGCATGTATTGTAGGCTTACTTTGATTATATTATACCAACCGTCAAAATTCCTGCTTGTTACATAGACCTGCAATTACATTGTTTACTGAAGCCATGAATGTAATGCACATAGGGTTCATAAAATGGTTCAAGGAGACTCCGGTTGTCACTAGTTACCACAGCCAAAAAGTCAAAATTGGCTATCTCGTAAAAATTCATTTAAAGAAAGAGGTGATTTTTGGTCTTAATTTAAGTTTAGGGTTAGGCTTAAGGTTATCAGTGTGGTTAAGGTTAGAGTTAGGTTTAGATCAGATTTTAAGAAGATAAATTGTGGAAATGGGTGTGTTTTATGTGGCTGTGTTAACTAGTGACGGCCCTCTTCAGTCACATGAGCTGGTCAACTCCTCCCCTTTCCTCACTCCCTTGACCTCTGACCTACAACCACTCCCACCCCATTTTAAATCACACTGTGCTGTAGCACCTGATGTCTGGATCCAAATTAACATATGTGCTTGTGCACACAAACCTGCACACACACACATGCGTGCGTTCACACTTACACGCATACACACATCCATCACCAGTCTGTCAGTTTAGAAAGAAATTGAATTGTAATCTCCAGATGCCTTCTACAGATGTAGGATCTTAATTTGATCCCTCTTTTGTTCCTGCACAGCATGAAATGCAAACATGTAGTGTATTCAAGGTTTAAAATGTCAGACTTGATTTGCCCTAACGAAAAATGTATCAACCCCTACACAAATGTTCATTAATTATAATCCACATAACAATTCACATTTCCTGTTGCTGCAGAATTATTTTCCTTCTGTAGTAAATTGGCTCAAATTAAGATCCTACACCTGTATCTGCTCCTCCTTGTGGTTGAGAAAAACTAATGAAATGCAAACTTAATAACTGCATGACAACTTGAGCTCCAGTCTGAAAACTGAATTGATCTTGTAGAAGCATGATTAAGGAGGATGTTATTTGCTGTACAACACTGTGAATCACATGTATAAAGAGTTTTATACTTCTATAAAATAGTTGCTAACTAGTTGTTTTGATGAGTTATCAAGCAACCAGAAACAAGTCACCCCAGGTCATGTCACCTTCCTAATTTCTACTGCATGCATTTCTTCCACTATTGCTGATTAAAATGTCCTTAGAGATTTTGTGGGGGGAAGTCTTTAAGTATATCCATCCCCAAAATCCTCCTAAAACAGAATGAAAACTGTTTTATATAACACATTTAGCCGATATCCAGACAGACAGACCGTTTCAGGGAATTCTGCTGTCTATCTTCTTGATTGTTATCCCTCCATTTGCACTCATTTTTGAACAAGGGATTCTCAATCGTATTATTCAGGGGGATTTTCTGCTTTGTCATTGTGTGCAGGATATCCTCTCTCCTGAGAACTAGTGACTTCCTATTTGTTTCCTGCCTTGTTTCCTCATCCCCATTGTCATCCCCTTTCATCTCATAAAGAGGAATTACCAACAATGCATCATTCTGATGCAGCTGCTATGCTTGTTTTCTGGAGAGATCCTTATGTGTCTCGGTTGATGAATCTTTAAGAAGAAGGTAAACTGAGGTCCACCACACTGGTTGGGATTTGTTCTTCACCTCCATACGTCCAGGCATTGTCACATGGGGGATATGAAGGGACAGTGGGACTGATCCCTGTGTGTCACACCCTGATCAATGTCCTCAGTTGCTCCTGTTGTTTGCTTTGGCACTAGATTCAAAGGTCCTGGATGGGTCAGTTGGTAGAGCATGGCGCTTGCAAGCTAGGATTGTGGGTTTGATTCTCAGGACCACCCATAAGTAAAAATGTATGCACGCATGACTGTAAGTCGCTTTAGGTATTATAGTATTATTTTCATAATGAGCAATATTATTCAATATTAATCATGTTTCTCTATTGATGTTATTAACGGCCTGGATACTTCCTGGTTCAAGGATTGGATGCCGTGGCACCATGGGACCTCGGTCTGAGCCCTTCCTGTGGTGCTGTGCCAGGTGATGATGACGCAGGTAGGTAGGCACCCGCTAGACTGGCAGAGAGAAAGTGTCATCACTCTCGCTGTGTAATCCACTGGCCACTGTAAGCCTATGACCTTGGTAGCACTCTGGTGACTGGACAGTGGACACACACAGTGTAGATGAGATGGGTTATGTCCAATGTATTGCTTGAGTCTATAACCTTTAAAGAGCACGGACTTATGTCAATGAGGGAATAGTATTCTTGAGGGAAAATAAGTAGGAGGAGTGCTTCAGGTATTCCAAAACAACCACAGGTGCTCTTGGGGGGGAATAGTAATTGAAAAGCTGAAGGAAGATTTATAACTACAAATTAGGTGCTAAATGACATATCAAAATCCAAGCACTCTTGTGGGTTTGAAAGTTAATAAGCCTCTAATGTGTGGGCTAAGACATCATTAAAATACGGCAAGTAGGGGCATCGGTTTACACTTATTTGTGTAGTTCAGTCCTTGAGCTGTTCTTGTCTATTAATGTTCTGTATTGTTTCATGTTTTGTGTGGATCCCAGGATGAGTGGCTGCTGCTTCAGCAACAGCTAATGGGGATCCTAATAAAATACTATGCTAAAAAATACTTAATCAGGGTGTCTCACTCTCACTGCTTCTTAACTTTCAATCCCACAAGAGTGGCTGGATTTGGCCATTAGCACCTATTTGTGGTTATAATTTTTCCTTTAGCTTTTCGAGGGAATGGTATTGCCTAGTAAATACCTAAATGGCACATCAGAAATAATGACATAACAAATACATTCAAATTTGGGGGCCAAATTGCATCTTTCAGAAAATACACCACTTGCTGAACAATTGAACCTCGACTACCGTTAGGACCCTGAGGGGAAGCAGCATTCCCACCCTCGTTGAATTGGATGACAGGACTGGGATGGCCTCTCGTGACACAGTGTTAGTGTTGAACGGTTCGTCCGTTAGAGAAAGGATGTGAGAAGAGGAGGATGCTTGCGGTTTCTGTAGCAAGCATGCGGCTTTGTTAGATTCTGTGGATTTTGGACACCGGCTTTACATGCAATGTAATTGTGCTAAATGGAATTCGTTTTTCCATTTTGTGTTTTCTACCGGATACATTCTTATAGCTTGGAATCGAGTGTTTTCCTGTGCGGCTCCGTTCATTGGTAAACTAGCGGTTGCATCAGTCGACTGTCAATCAAGTCTGGGCTCTCTGCACCTGGTATTAATTTAAATTTGCCGGTGAATTTTTGTGGACATTGAGTTTTGGAGCAATCCTTTTCGTTTAGCCTTTGGTATTTCAATAACCGAGAGTTTATTGTGCAGCCTTATTGACAAGGTAAGATTGTAACCGTAACTCAGGCTACTGTACCCCTAGTTATATTAACATCGGACTGTATCCCCGGAAAATTACAACATTGTATCTTGACGGCGCAAGGAGGAACTAGCCTACAAGTACACTGTACTCTCGATTACTGTATCAGTGATTGCCAAAGCGTTGTTTGACAGCTGTCTTTGGTAACGCGTTGGACAATAGGGCTTGCCTGGAGGAGCCATCTGCTATTGTTTTCTCCTGTGGATAGATCAAAACATTAACAGATCGAACATGTCGCTCAGCAGAAGTATTGAATGGGAACACTTTGAGGAACGGGACAAAACGCACCGTTCATCACGGGCTAACGGCTCGGGATCCCAGTCAGGCTCCAGAGGCAACGGTCTCGTGCCCAGCCCGGCGCACAGCGCGCACTGTAGCTTTTACCGAACACGCACGCTCCAGTCGCTCACCTCCGAGAAGAAAGCCAAAAAAGTGCGGTTCTACCGAAATGGGGACAAATACTTCAAGGGTTTGGTGTATGCCGTGTCCAACGACCGTTTTAGGTCCTTAGACGCCCTGCTTATGGAGCTTACCCGGTCTCTCTCGGACAACGTCAACCTGCCTCAAGGTGTGCGGAGCATCTACACGGTGGACGGCAGCAAGAAGATCAGCAGCCTGGACGAGTTAGTGGAGGGTAAGGACAAGCAGTCACCCCGGCCCCCTACTCACACACAGCCCAGTCCTACAAATGACATAATAAATCATGTAGAGATCAATACTCGCGCATATTGATGAATGAGCTGATTGATCCAAAGTACTCATTATTAGATTTCACCAGACAGACTCGTATCTCTCATCATACAGTCTTATAAACCATTTCATGTCCTGCTTGTCATCAGAGTTCCACCAGCTGTTTTACATTGACTCCTTGTTCATACATATGCAGGTGTATTCTGCTATCAGCTTTCCCCTTGTGAGGAAGACTAGCTAATACTGCATTATAGGCTTATTATACTACGTTATAGCCTATTATACTACATACTAGCTGCATTATACTACATTATAGCCTATTGTATTACATTATATGATATAGTAGTATAATAAGGCTATAATGAAGCTATGATATTATATGATATAGTAGTATAATAAGGCTATAATGTAGTATAATAAGTCTATAATGCTGTACAATGAGGCTATCATGTGGTATAATGAGGCTATTATGCAATATAATGAAGCAATTATTAATAGCCTCATTATACTACATTATAGCCTCATTATACTACATTATAGCCTCATTGGGCAGCAGGTAGCCTAGCTGTTAGAGAGGCCAGCCAGCAACCAGAGGGTTGCCGGTTCAGATCCTGGGTCTGATGGGAAAAATCTGTTAGGAAGTGAGCTGGCAACTGGAGGGTTGCTGATATCAAATCCTAGATGCAATTGCCTGCCGTGGTGCCCTTGAGCAAGGCACTTAACCCCCTCAACAACAACTCCCTGGGTGCGGAGGGGCTACCACCTGGGCATCTCTCCAAAACCTGTATGTGTGGGTTAAAAGCGGAAGTCAAATTTCGGCTGGACCTTGTGTGCAATTGGCCAATAAAGTGATTTTAATTATACTACATTATAGCCTCCTTAGTAGGATTCAGGCCTATAGAGCATATGCCATGTAGAGATTGTCCTCTCTTAGGCATTTTACAGTAAAGACATATGTAAATACAGTAAACAGGTTTACTACTGTAATGCAATTGTAACCCATGTAGTGAGTCATGGACATGCCTCTCAAACTCTAGGATAGGATAGATGATGTCGCGTGTGGCTCGGTAGAGCATGGAGCAAGCACCAGGGTTGTGCGTTAGATTCCCATGGGGCACCAGTATGGAAAATGTATGCACCCATTACTGTAAGTCGCTCTGGATAAGAGTGTCTGCTAAATGACTAAAATGTAAATTACATTTGGTTGAGAATCTTGAGGTCATTAGTCTCAGCAGGACTTCCTTTTTGGTTAAGCAGTTGTGACACACACATGACCCAGTAGTAGTGTGCAGCCATCATTGTGTGTGTGTGTGTGTGTGTGTGTGTGTGTGTGTGTGTGTGTGTGTGTGTGTGAGAGCAACATGGATGACAGACCCGCTGTAGTAGTAGGCAGCACAGTTTTCATGAATGTACATCGCTCCTCCATTGATCTTAGAGCAGTGTGTGTGCTCTGGCCAGTGTTCTGTGCTTCATTGGCTGTTAGAAAAGTCCTTAGAGTGATTTTTCACCCTCTGGGCATAAAACATAGAAGTGTCCCCCTCTGCACCCCCTTCACACCTCTGCCGATGATCTGTTCACTTCGAACATAATGAGGGAGGAGAATGGAAAAGGTCAACATTGACGTGTAGAGGAAGCTGTTATTATAACTGTACTAATAGTCCAAATAAGATATGTACAACTACCTTCAATGAACTGAACATGGTCAGGTCCTACCATTGTTATATTACAACATGACTTATTAGCTCAGTCATTTCACAGGAATGCTTAATAAACAATCATGTATACTGTCCCGACTAGACCCTACACAACTAAAGGCAAATTAATTCAGTAAGTTTGAAGTGTGTGAGTATTATTCCAGAAAAGTATGCAAAGGTTGAGAAATTTCAACATGACCTTCTTTACTTTACAGTAGATCTCTCTCCCTACTCGGTAGATTTGCTACATATAGACCTACACAGCAATGGGGGCTGGTGGGAGGAGCTATAGGAGGACAGGCTCATTTTAATGGCTGGACTGGAATCAAAGGAACGATATCAAACGTATGGAAACCACATGTTTGACTCCGTGCCATTGATTCCATTCCAGCCATTCCAATGAACCCGTCCTCCTATAGCTCCTTCCACCAGCCTCCACTGCTCCACAGTGGTTCTGTCTGTGCGTGAGCCACTCTCTCCTCTCTGTGTCGCAGGCTGCAGCAGTGACAGTGGCCGGTGTCTGGGTAATACGTTAATCTTCGTGTTGAGTTCTGCTGTCTGACCTGTGACCTCGCTACGATCCTGTCTTAGCGTGAAAGGTTACGGTTATCGCACCATGGTAGCGCTGTCATATTCAAATCAATCCACAGCAAAGAGAGATGAGTGTGGGACTTGTCTTTTCATTTGTATACTGTAGCTTATCTCCTGACTCCCGTTTGTCAGCACCTCCAGCTATAGGCTGTGATTTGTCTTTACTTCACCGTTGTCCTTTTCGCCTGATCCCCTCTCTCCTCTCTCATCCCCCTGTTTATTCTCAGCTGACATCCTTCCTTCCTCCTTCCAAATATAAGCCGCTGCACTCGTTCCTCCGCCCATGTCCCCAGAGAGGAGGGGGTGGTAGATTTAGGTCGGCGCCCAATCCCGTACATTGCATCACTTCTGGTTGGGCTGGCAGGAAGGAAAATGGGTGATGCCGTGGGACAGTGAGTGTGGTAGAAGATGGACTGGCACCAACACATAGCCAGACCTACTACTTCCGCCTCACCTCTGGATGTAATGCCTGTTTACTGCCAAGTAACCGGTCAGAGAGGAAGCTGGAATCCTCCAGGCAGGCATCACACTTTCTCTGCTCTGATTTGAAAGAAAAGTGGGCCAACTCACTTTCTATGGCTGTAAAAAGTTGTTGTTATTCTCATCTTGAGGGTATTTGGGTTTATACTGCAGTAGATATAGTGGCCTGTGAGGTCATACTGTAGGTACTGTGGCTAATGAAGAGTTCTGTCTAGGTTTTACCTTTTCAATTACTCTACCAAAGGCTTATTATAGGAGTAGAGTTTGAGCTCTTAAGCCAATCCTATTGGACATTTGATATGGTGCCAAGTTTATTTTGGAACCTCTAACCATGCCATTCTTTCTACTGTAAAACAATGACTGGACTCCAAAGTCGTTCCATGAACAGTACACGGGTTGGGTTCCACTCAAGAAGTCCCCTCTTTACTGTAGAGACGCCATTGGTCGGGATGATAAGTCCTAATTATCGTAGCCTCCTCAGTAACTTGTTTTGTCAGTGGGTTACGGCTGTACCCTCAGTGGCTGTCCCCTTGTCCTCCAGCTGTGATGTGGAGAAATAGGGCACGGCTGTTGTCAGGGGTCAGGTCACAGAGACAGGAGGAATGCAGTCAATCCGTCAGAGGAGCGTCTTGGCCTGGCTGTGAACGAGGCCTTTTGACTGGAGATGCTGGAGGCCGAACACCAGAGTCTTGTCTTTGTGTACTCAGCCATCAAATGGATTTGTGTGTGTGTGTGTGTGTGTGTGTGTGTGTGTGTGTGTGTGTGTGTGTGTGTGCGCTCCTAGCCCCATTGATTGAGGACTACTGGCCCAGCCTGGCCTGTAGTCAAGCCCCATTCATTCATATGTGATCCCTGGACGATGGCTGGATGGATGGGATTACCCTATGACATCCACCACACAGTCTCTGCTGTAGTGTGCTTATTGAAATGACAGTGAGACATTGGATTAGATCCAAACCAAGCCAAACCTCGATAGTGGTCTTATGCTACACTGATTGTGTGCCATTTGAGGAGGACTTTCAATCAAATGTAATTATAAAGCCCTTTTTACATCAGCCGATGTCACAAACCCAGCCTAACACCCCAAACCACAAGTAATGCAGATGTAGAAGCACGGTGGCTAGGAAAAACTCCCTAGAAAGGCAGGAACCTAGGAAGAAGCCTAGAGAGGAACCAGGCTCTGAGGGGTGAACAGTCCTCTTCTGGCTGTGCCGGGTGGAGATTATAACAGTACATGGCCAAGATGTTCAAACGTTCATAGATGACCAGCAGGGTCAAATAATAATATTCACAGTGGTTGTAGAGGGTGCAACAGGTCAGCACCTCAGGAGTAAATGTCAGTTAACTTTTCACAGCCGATCATTCAGAGTGAGAGGGATAACTTAAATTCACACTGGATAAGACAGGATAAATACTCCAGATATAACAGACTGACCCTAGCCCCCCTGTCACAAACTATTGCAGCATAAATACTGGAGGCTGAGACAGGAGAGGTCGGCAGACACTGTGGCCCCGTCTGACGATACCCCCCCCGACAGGGCCAACCAGGCAGGATAACCCCACACACTTTGCCAAAGCACAGCCCTCACACCACTAGAGGGATATCTTCACTAGAGGGATATCTTCACTAGAGGGATATCTTCACTAGAGGGATATCTTCACTAGAGGGATATCTTCACTAGAGGGATATCTTCAACCCACTGGTGAATTATGATGCACCTGACCCCGTGTCGATCCTTTGATAAGATCCAATGTATTAGAGGTCGACCGATTAATCGGAATGGCCGATTAATTGGGGCCGATTTCGAGTTTTCATAACAATCGGTAATCGGTATTTTTGGCCACCGATTTGCCTAATTTTTAATTTATTTTTTATATATATATATTTTTTATATATATATTTTTTTTCAATTTTTTTATTTTACATTTTTTTAAAAACTTTTAATTTTGTTATAATATTTTTTAACTAGGCAAGTCAGTTAAGAACACATTCTTATTTTCAATGACGGCCTAGGAACGGTGGGTTAACTGCCTTGTTCAGGGGCAGAACAACAGATTTTTACCTTGTCAGCTTGGGGATTCAATCTTGCAACCTTACGGTTAACTAGTCCAACGCTCTAACCACCTGCTTTACATTGCACTCCACGAGGAGCCTGCCTGTTACGCGAATGCAGTAAGAAGCCAAGGTAAGTTGCTAGCTAGCATTAAACTTACCTTATAAAAAAACAATCAATCAATCAATCATAATCACTAGTTAACTACACATGGTTGATGATATTACTAGTTTATCTAGCCTGTCCTGCGTTGCATTTTTATTTATTTATTTTATTTAACCTTTATTTAACCAGGAAGGGCTCATTGAGATTTAAAATCTCTTTTTCAAGAGCGTCCTGGCCAAGATAGGCAGCACCAAGTCATTACAAAAATTACAAACAAACAACATGAAAACTACAAGTAATATAGTAAAAACCATACAATTCACAAGAGTATAACAAAATCAAAAACAGCAAATTAAAAACATTGACAGGTCAGGGAATCAGTCTCAAGATCATTCATCAGTGATTTAAAAATACCAATCGGGACAAGTTCTTCCAGTTTAAAAGTATTTTGTAAGGCGTTCCAAGACGATGGCGCAGAGTACATAAAAGCCCTTTTACCAAATTCAGTTTGGACATTTGGAACAGTTAGCAGGATAAAGTCCAGCGAATGAAGAGAGTACCGACCACATTTCTGAACAATAAAAATGCCCAAATAAAAAGGTAGTAAACCCAAAATGGCTTTGTAAATAAAAGTATACCAGTGACTGAGCATACGAGTGACTAGAGAAGGCCAGCCAACCCTGGTATACAAAGTGCAGTGGTGCGTAAGGGTTTTGCAGTTTAAAATAAATCGCATATAATCAATGCGGTGCACATTCGCGAAAAAGGACTGTCATTGCTCCAACGTGTACCTAACCATAAACATCAATGTCTTTCTTAAAATCAATACACAAGTATATATTTTTAAACCTGCATATTTAGTTAATATTGCCTGCTAACATGAATTTCTTTTAACTAGGGAAAATGTGTCACCTCTGCAACAGATTCAGGGTATATGCAGTAGTTTGGGCCGCCTGGCTCGTTGCGAACTGTGTGAATACTATTTCTTCCTAACAAAGACAGCCAACTTCGCCAAACGGGGGATGATTTAACAAAAGCGCATTTGCGAAAAAAGCACAATCGTTGCACGACTGTACCTAACCATAAACATCAATGCCTTTCTTAAAATATTTTTAAACCTGCACATTTAGCTAAAAGAAATCCAGGTTAGCAGGCAATATTAACCAGGTGAAATTGTGTCAGTTCTCTTGCATTCATTGCACGCAGAGTCAGGGTATATGCAACAGTTTGGGCCGCCTGGCTTGTTGCGAACTAATTTGCCTGAATTTTACGTAATTATGACATAACATAGAAGGTTGTGCAATGTAACAGGAATATTTAGACTTAGGGATGCCAACCGTTAGATAAAATACGGAATGGTTCCGTATTTCACTGAAAAAATAAACGTTTTGTTTTCGAGATGATAGTTTCCGGATTTGACCATATTAATGACCTAAGGCTCGTATTTCTGTGTGTTTATTATATGATAATTAAGTCTATGATTTGATATTTGATAGAGCAGTCTGACTGAGTGGTGGTAGGCACCAGCAGACTCGTAAGCATTCATTCAAACAGCACTTTCGTGTGTTTTGCCAGAAGCCCTTCGCAATTCTTCAACCATTGCGCTGTTTATGACTTCAAGCCTATCAACTCCCAAGATTATGCTGGTGTAACCAATGTGAAATCGCTAGCTAGTTACCCGGGTGCGCGCTAATAGCGTTTCAAACGTCACTCGCTCTGAGACTTGGAGTAGTTGTACCCCTTGCTCTGCATGGGTAACGCTGCTTCGAGGGTGGCTGTTGTTGATGTGTTCCTGGTTTGAGCCCAGGTAGGAGCGAGGAGAGGGACGGAAGCTATACTGTTACACTGGCAATACTAAAGTGCCTATAAGAACATCCAATAGTCAAAGGTATATGAAATACAAATCGTATAGAGAGAAATAGTCCTATAATAACTACAACCTAAAACTTCTTACCTGGGAATATTGAAGACTCATGTTAAAAGGAACCACCAGCTTTCATATGTTCTCATGTTCTGAGCAAGGAACTTAAACGTTAGCTTTTTTACATGGCACATATTGCACTTTTACTTTCTTCTCCAACACTTTGTTTTTGCATTATTTAAACCAAATTGAACATGTTTAATTATTTATTTGAGGCTAAATTGATATATATTAAGGTAAAATAAGTGTTCATTCAGTATTGTTGTAATTGTCATTATTACAAATAGAAATAAAAAAATCGGCAGAGTAATCGGCATCGGCCTTCCAATAATCGGTACCGGTGTTGAAAAATCATAATCGGTCGACCTCTACAATGTATGTAATAAGCTGATTGATTCAACATCAGACTTCACTCATGGGAAAACATTGCTTGTTTAGATGACACCATCGTGTTAGGGACTACATCAGACAAACACATTCTCAATCCATGACCTCTCACTTACCCCACAGAGTGATGGTGCCTGTGTGTATTTGCTCAGTGATGGATCAGTGCACACACTGATGGATCTGCCCCCTCTCCTCCATAGTGACCAGCTGATGTTTGGTTAGGGAGCTGTTTAAGGGGCTGTGATCTCAGCTGTGGTCCACATGAGTCCCCGCTGTAGGGCCACTGAAGGGTATCACCCACCCAGGGTCCGCTAACCTCTCTGGTGATGCCGCACCTGAGACCCCCCTCTCATCCCCAGGGGTGTTAGGGACTGTCACCCCTGAGCCCCCTTCAGAAGGCCACTTCTGTTTCTCCAGGCGTTCTGATCTGAATTGATGATGGCTCCGGGTCTCATTTGGTGTCACCATTTTCATCTGTTCTGGTCCCCAGCTGTGGCCTAGTGTTGTTAATTAGCCTTTGGTTAATTGGTAGATGAATAAATCCAGGTGTCGTGGGACTCGCCGTCTCGCAAGTCTCCTTCCTTCTGTCCTCTTCCTCCTCCTTTCCATCCCTTTTTCTTTGTCTTAAAGCAAATGAGAGGAACCATGAGAATACTGAAATGTCCAACATGAAAAGGTAGAGTTGTAGTTGAGAAGACAGATTGATATGAACCTCAGGTCGATGGTCCTGGTTTAGGTTGATCTCAGCGTGGTGTTGGTGGTCTTATGACCAAAGGATCTTCATCTTTTTCAGTCGTGGGTAATGCTGGGTATTGAGCTATTCTGGAGGGTTAGACATCGTCTTCACACCACTCTCGCAAATGACTCCTTTCCCTGACGGATGACACCTTTATTTATGCAAGCTGTTCTTCTGTCTCCACTGTCGTTAGGTGACTCATTCACTGTTGTCTTCCTGTTCCTGGATGACTGACTGCTGAGAATAGGATGTTTTGGTTATCAAATAATAAGAGCAAGGTTGACTGCATTAGGAAAAAAACTCAAATGTACCTTAGCTTCTGTAAGCTTTCTATACGATTCTAGATGGATAGATTCTGTTCATTCATTGTTCGTTCCCCTTCAGGTCCTTCAGATTCCCCTCTCTCCCTCTTGTACACACAATAGCAATGTTCTCTCGCCTTTCTTAGTTCATTTAGTATGATTTAGCATCACCTCTCTTTGAACATCTCTATCTCTTACATATAACGTTTTCTCACCTTTCGTAGTTCAGTCATGTTGTCATTGATCGGTGCCTTGAGCTTAAACTGGTAAAAGGCCAGATACGCAAGTATAGCGCTATGTCGTGACAGAGCAAGGACATCAAAGGCAGCAATATGGGTTCACTTAGTTGCATGCGTAGCATATTACATGCTGCTACAGTGTGCCATTCTGTGGTTTTATTAGTGTTGTGACAAACAGTAAAATACATGATGAAAAGACTAGAGGTTAGCCATGCCCAGAATGTGAAAATAAAAATCCTGCATGTGTTGTCCTCCAACAAACCGCCTTCAAACACAATCACCCAGTCTCACATCCTCCTCTTTCCCTTATTGTGGTTCCATTTATCAGCCTTTCGAGTCGTCAAATTCATCTGGTCTTGGCTTGAGGGGAAATGCTCACACAAACACATTTGCTAACTGCTCCAATGGAATGCGGGCAAGGAAAAGGAAAATACTTAGCTTTGGAGAGCGTCCAATGCGGCAGGCCGAGAGAGCTCACAGAGAAGGCTGAGTTACGCTGACTGGCTGGCCTCCGTCTCAATGTGGCTTTTGTTTCCACTGGGGATCCTTAACTCCTTGTCATCCACAGTCAAGCCGACTAGAGTTACTTTCCTCATGTGGCTAATTAACACTCCTTTATTCATTTAGAATTAATGGTTATCCATTGACAGTTGTAAAGCAGCATTCAGAGCTGGAAAATGCGATGGAGTTGATTACTGTAGCTTCAATAACTAAATTGCCCTACATTTGATAAGCAGTTGATGGTTTTGATATCAGTTTTTATAAACTGTTGATTCAACGGTTTTTATGAAATATGTTTTTTTAAAGACGCTTAAATTCTAACTAGCTCTCCCCTCTTCCTCCCTTTAGGTGAGAGCTACGTGTGTGCCTCCAACGAGCCCTACCGCCGAGTGGACTACACCAAGAACGTTAACCCTAACTGGTCAGTGGGCATCAAGGCCGGCCAGTCCCGCTCCCTGTCCTCCCTCAGCACCCTGGTAAAGGGCGAGCTGCAGCGTAGCGAGGCCAGCCTCGGCACCAGAGACTTCATCAAGCCAAAGCTGGTGACGGTCATCCGCAGCGGGGTCAAGCCCAGGAAGGCTGTGAGGATCCTGCTGAATAAGAAGACGGCCCACTCCTTCGAACAGGTGCTGACCGACATCACGGACGCCATCAAGTTGGACTCCGGGGCGGTCAAACGGCTCTACACACTGGAGGGAAAACAGGTAAGATGGTAGTAATTCTGTAAATGCAACAACATGGTTACTTCCTATAGCACAAGGGTCTCAACTCCAATCCTGAGGTAGATGGTTATTTAGCCATTTTTCATATGATGTTTTGGAATGGCCAGACCTAATCCCAATTGAGATGTTGTGGCAGGACTTGAAACGAGCAGCCCAGGATTAACCAGTGTGTTAGTTATCAAGAACTTTTGCTTTGCATTTCCCCCCAGCTTAGTTTAGATTTGGTGTAAATGTCGCTGAGTTAAAGCAGTTCTGCATGGAAGAGTGGGCCAAAATACCTCCACACGACATGAGACTGATCAACAACTATAGGAAACATTTGGTTGGAGTCATTGCAGCTAAAGGTGGCACAACCGGTTATTAGGGGGAAATTACTTTTTCACACAGGGGCATTGGGTGTTGCATAACTTTTGTTTATGAAATAAATGAAATAAGTATGTAATTGTTGTTTTATTTGTTCACTCAGGTTCCCTTAATCTAATTTTAGGTTTTTGTTGAAGATCTGATAATATTCAGTATCAACAATATGCAAAAGTAGAGGAAATGAGAAAGGAGGCAAATACTTTTTGACAGCATTGTATGGTCCTATTTAGTATTTCCATCTAGACATCTGCAGTGTGTCACAAATGGCACCCTGTTCCATATTTAGCACCCTACAGTTGTGGCCAAAAGTTTTGAGAATGACACAAATATTAATTTTCACAAAGTTTGCTGCCTCAGTTTGTATGATGGCAATTTGCATATACTCCAGAATGTTATGAAGAGTGATCAGATTAATTGCAAAGTCCCTCTTTGCCATGCAAATGAACTAAATCCCCCAAAAACATTTCACTGCATTTCAGCCCTGCCACAAAAGGACCAGCTGACATCATGTCAGTGATTCTCTCGTTAACACAGGTGTGAGTGTTGACGAGGACAAGGCTGGAGATCACTCTGTCATGCTGATTGAGTTCGAATAACAGACTGGAAGCTTCAAAAGGAGAGTGGTGCTTGGAATCATTGTTCTTCCTCTGTCAACCATGGTTACCTGCAAGGAAACATGTGCCGTCATCATTGCTTTGCACAAAAAGGGCTTCACAGGCAAGGATATTGCTGCTAGTAAGATTGCACCTAAATTAATCATTTATCGGATTATCAAGAATTTCAAGGAGAGCGGTTCAATTGTTGTGAAGAAGGCTTCAGGGTGCCCAAGAAAGTCCAGCAAGCGCCAGGACCGTCTCCTAAAGTTGATTCAGCTGCGGGATTGGGGCACTACCAGTACAGAGCTTGCTCAGGAATGGCAGCAGGCAGGTGTGAGTGTATCTGCACGCACAGTGAGGCGAAGACTTTTGGAGGATGGCCTGGTGTCAAGAAGGGCAGCAAAGAAGCCACTTCTCTCCAGGAAAAACATCAGGGACAGACTGATATTCTGCAAAAGGTACAGGGATTGGACTGCTGAGGACTGGGGTAGACAAGTTGAGCGCTACCATCAGTCCTGTGTCATGCCAATAGTAAAGCATCCTGAGACCATTCATGTGTGGGGTTGCTTCTCAGCCAAGGGAGTGGGCTCACTCACAATTTTGCCTAAGAACACAGTCATGAATAAAGAATGGTACCAACACATCCTCCGAGAGCAACTTCTCCCAACCATCCAGGAACAATGCCTTTTCCAGCATGATGGAGCACCTTGCCATAAGGCAAAAGTGATAACAAGTGGCTCGGAGAACAAAACACCAATGTTTTGGGTCCATGGCCAGGAAACTCCCCAGACCTTAATCCCATTGAGAACCTGTGGTCAAACCTCAAGAGGCGGGTTAACAAACAAAAACCCACAAATTCTGACAAACTCTAAGCATTGATTATGCAAGAATGGGCTGCCATCAGTCAGGATGTGGCCCAGAAGTTAATTGACAGCATGCCAGGGCGGATTGCAGAGGTCTTGAAAAAGAAGGGTCAACACTGCAAATATTGACTCTTTGCATCAACTTCATGTAATTGTCAATAAAAGCCTTTGACACTTATGAAATGCTTGTAATTATACTTCAGTATTCCATAGTAACATCTGACAAAAATAGCTAAAGACACTGAAGCAGAAAACTTTGGAAATTAATATTTGTGTCATTCTCAAAACTTTTGGCCACGACTGTACTTTTGATCAGAACCTTATGGACCCTGGTCAAAAGTAGTGCACAACATAGGGAATAGGGTGCCATTTGAGACGCAAACCTAATGTGCTAGTGATGAAGAACACATGATGCATTTAATTTCCCATCATGGGCTTTAGTTTTAGATTGATATAAATGCTGCTAGCCTCATCTGAGGAAGAAGATTCCATCATAATGGATTAAGGGGGAGTGGATTTAGAACATTTCCTAGAAGTCAGGTTCCACAGTTGTTAAAGATAAGTGTATTTTCTGATAAATCTGGATTGAAATGCAGTCTGTTGTTTTGTTTTTTTACAGAGCTTTAACGGTTTGACCTCTTATTTCACAAGCAATGGTTATGACACTGTGCTGAGAGGTGTTAGGCAAGTGGTTCTTTGATAACGGCAGGATCATGATGCCTGTCAAGGGGGTCAGTTTTTGTAAAGGACCGTTCGATTAGAAGTATAGAAGACATTGAGACATCTAATGCTGCAGTGAAGGTTTCAGTGCTAGACAAGGCTAAAGAAAAGAGAAGCAGTATCCCCCAAAATCCCATTCCTTCTATCTGAACTCTGAATATTGTCCTGGCAGAGAACACAGTTGACCCTTCTTTCCTGACAGATTCCCGGAGCCTGCGGGAATCTTCACGGACGGGCCAGAGAAGTGACTCATGAAAATAATGATCCTTATCCTCTCAGACAGTCAGGCCGGCCAGCCCAATATACTGAAGCCTCTACTCAGAGGAGGCTCTGTATCAGGAGGAGAGGCATGGTCTGGATGATTTCTCTCTCTCTCCCTCTCTCTCTCTCTCTCTCTCTCTCTCTCTGGCAGAGAAGACAGTTAATGTGTACAGTAGACACTTGCAGTATCTGCACCTGTTTGCTTTTGTTTTGTGGCAATGAACCAGTCTTGCTGCACAAACTGAAATACACAGCAGTGTTAGACCAGAAATGGCTGACCAAGCTTGATTTTCAGCCCAGAGAGAGCATGTTTTAGGTACACGATCAGTGATTCACCCCTTCAGTCCAACTCTGTCCGCTTATTACTCGGCCATCCACAGACAGTAAGGGATGGAACGACAGAGACAGAACGACAGAGGGACAGAACAAGCGATGACTGAAAAGATCAGCCATCACCTCTGAATCGATGGTCTCGCTTACTCCCTCTGGTACTCAACATCGCTGCTCTTTCAAAAAGCATAGGCTACAGCATGATGGATCCTTGGGAATGCCCCATTTAGATATCCACCCCGTTACTAATTCAGTCCCATGTCTGTGACAGACAGTGGCGGTTCTAGACCATTTCAACTGGGGGGGCCAAGCTGGGGCCAGTTGTACTGTTGAGGGGCCAGTTACATTAGACGTTATTGTTGTCGTATCGTTTTCTTCACTGCATTGCAGGCATTAGCAGGCAAAAGACCATGTTCATAATCATCATCATTGCCACTGTCTAATAATGGATGTAAAAAAAGAATGATAGCAAAAATGTGTTATGTAAAAATTATTTCATACTCCACATTTAGGGGGGCCACAATTGTTGTCACAGGGGCACTGCCCCCCCCCCCCCCCCAGAACCGCTAGTGGTGACAGAAAGACTACTGACTCTGACTGTCTTTATCCCTTCATGGATCGCTGAAACAGATTTGACTGTGCTGTGGGCTGAGACTTCATCATAAATGATGATGCAACACAGCTGCAAGTTGACTGGGACGTTTTCTCCATTCATCCGTCAACATTCAGTGTTGTCGGCACTAGACAGAGAGAGGGGAGGAATCCTGGTTTGTGTAGAGATGAAGCAGAGAGTCGGGGTGTGAGAGAAAGAGGGAGTGCCTTTCCTACTCTGTCCTTGGGGACCGCTTCAAGCAGGCGACTCGCCAGGGCTGTTTGGAATGCAATGTGGCGGGCGGTTTGACTGCGACACGCACCGATGATGGCACAGGGGATTTGCCTGAAGAAGCTGGTGGTAAATCCAAACGAGCGCTGCAGGGCTGTCTGGAATGCAGGCTGACTCTCTCTGGGATTTCACAGGGAAACCTCCTCTTTCCAATCCCCCTGTTTTTTTTGTATATTCTAACGCTATGCAAAAAAATTGTCCATGAGCTGCCAGGCATATGCAAATGACACGATTATGCTAATGCATGAATGTTGGCTCCAACAATACTGTTGTTCTCGCTCACAGAGAATGTTAAGTGTGTTTTTGTTTGTAGCTTTCAGTTAGATTACAGTCAGTTCTATAGCATTTTCTTATTATGCCGCTTGCAATTTGTTATGGCAGCGCTCCATTTGAAACTATGGGTTACTGCATATACTTATAGACGGGTTAGCTAACAACCTCACAAACAATGCACACGCTTCAATGGGACAGAAGTCCGTGTGTTGTGATTCTGGATGGCCAGATAGCTACCAACAGTAACAAGAAGCTGACATGTGGGGAATCGTAAGCTAGTTTTATCTTGTTCTTGATACCATGTCTTGTTTTGACTGATGTCACGTCGATGCTAATATGGCTAAAATTCACTAGCTAGCAACTGTAACAATGTATTTGAGAGACAACACGTGCTCGTTGTGCAAATGTATGTTTTCAGTAAACATTGAAGACTAAATATAGTTTACATGTTATCAACAATCTAAGCCAACACCGTCTGTTTGGCCCCATAGTTGCGCATGCGTCGGTTTTGTTGCTAAACAACCAACCCGTCTATAACCATGACGACGATAGAAGAGCTGGCTACTGCACATACAGTATGGGACCCAGGCTAGCTCAAAGGACAGTACACAACCCTAACAGCAGCCAAATCAAATCAAATCAAATTTATTTATATAGCCCTTCGTACATCAGCTGAAATCTCAAAGTGCTGTACAGAAACCCAGCCTAAAACCCCAAACAGCAAGCAATGCATGTGAAAGAAGCACGGTGGCTGGGAAAAACTCCCTAGGAAAAACTCCTGAGAAAGGCCAAAAACCTAGGAAGAAACCTAGAGAGGAACCAGGCTATGAGGGGTGGCCAGTCCTCTTCTGGCTGTGCCGGGTGGATATTATAACAGAACATGGTCAAGATGTTAAAATGTTCGTAAATGACCAGCATGGTCAAATAATAATAATCATAGTAATTGTCGAGGGTGCAACAAGCACGTCCGGTGAACAGGTCAGGGTTCCGTAGCCGCAGGCAGAACAGTTGAAACTGGAGCAGCAGCATGGCCAGGTGGACTGGGGACAGCAAGGAGTCATCATGCCAGGTAGTCCTAGGGCTCAGGTCCTCCGAGAGAAAGAGAGAAAGAAAGAGAGAATTAGAGAGAGCATATTTACATTCACACAGGACACTGGATAAGACAAGAGAATACTCCAGATGTAACAGACTGACCCTAGCCCCCCGACACATAAACTACTGCAGCATAAATACTGGAGGCTGAGACAGGAGGGATCAGAAGACACTGTGGCCCCATCCGATGATACCCCCGGACAGGGCCAAACAGGCAGGATATAACCCCACCAACTTTGCCAAAGCACAGCCCCCACACCACTAGAGGGATGTCTACAACCACCAACTTACCGTCCGAAGACAAGGCCGAGTATAGCCCACAAAGATGTCTGCCACGGCACAACCCAAGGGGGGGCGCCAACCCAGACAGGAAGACCACGTCAGTGGCTCAACCTACTCAAGTGACGCACCCCTCACATGGACGGCATGGAAGAACACCAGTAAGTCAGTGACTCAGCCCCTGTAAAAGGGTTAGAGGCAGAGAATCCCAGTGGGGATTCTGTGGAGCTCTGAGCCTGTGGAGCTCTGAGGGATGGCTCATGTGCTTAAACACCATTTAAAAATACCTGGCAGCCAATGGCACTACAGCCATCTCACCAATGTGCATAGCATAGTGAATGGAGCCTACAGTAACTCCTACCATCGTTGAGGGATTGGATGCAGACTCCTCATTTAGAGTTTTAGCAGATCAATATTTCAGACATAAGATGCTGTAATTTCTTGTTGTTCATTATACATTGATGAGGCCCATATTGTTCCACTCTCTCTGAGCTGTTTTGATTAGTTTGAGTTGGTAACGCACTGAGCATGGGTTGTTAATGATAAGGTCATTCTCCGTTACTCAGACCATCTACTGTATGTTCAACTCCTGAGACGGATTGCTCTTCTTCCTGTCACATGCTTTCGTAATGATCCACTCCATTGGTTGATTTCTATCACCATATAAACAGCCCTTTCAGTCTTGATAGAGGGCTGGTTGGGGATCCTGTTGCATGTGAGGGCATATACCAGGACACCACATCCTACACGACTCCATCGAATGGGAACTCCAATACAACAGTTTTCTGTCTGAGGAGGACCGATGGGGACTGTTTAAAAGCAGATTACCCCTGGAGGTTAATGGCCCTATAGCTGAGTAACTGTGTCCTTTTGATTCAATGAGGCAGATCCTAGGAAAGGCCATCTATGTGTGTATCACAGGAGGTTGGTGGCACCTTAATTGGGGAGGACGGGCTCGTGGTAATGGCTGGTGAGGAATAGTTGGAATGGTATCAAATGCATCAAACACATGGTTTCCAGGTGTTTGATTCCATTCGCTTTGTTCCAGACATTATTATTATTAGCCGTCTCCCCTCAGCAGCCTCCGCTGGTGTGTATCTAATCAGAGCTGGGCGCAAAACAGGATGTACACTCATGATGCTGTGTCATTCAAAACATGCATTCAAAATGGAGGTCAATGTAGGGGCATTATGGCTGTAAATATCTTGTTTAAAGGACATCCATCCCAGCATGATCCCATACTTGTCCGTATAACCTTGTGTTTACAAATACTTACCATAAGTGTACTTACCATAAGTGAGTCATATAAATACTCAGACATCGACATTTGACTGATTGCACATTATGTTATATGAAGTATCATACTTGCAATGCTCGGCTGAGAATTTCCCCCCAACAGTTGTTGTCTCTGACCAGGCGGAGATCAAGAGTTTAGCTAAATCAGTCCCTGCCACCTGCTCATGAAACCACCAGGCACCAGCTCCTCTCTGGCATGGGATGAGGGTATGGGATAAGGGAACAGACAGGAAACCGGCCCCATTGGAACAGACAGGAAACCGGCCAATGGCCTTTTCTCTCTCAGACCATACTGTGGCCTGCTGTCTACTGTAACTGTAGTCTTGTCAAATCCTCTACATGTAATACAATATACAATATCTCTGTACTGGTATGTACTGTATTCAGCTTCTCTGGTAGTGTTCTCTGGTAGTGTTCTCTGGTAGTGTTCTCTGGTAGTGTTCTCTGGTAGTGTTCTCTGGTAGTGTTCTCTGGGGTTTTACTGGGATTTATGTAGTACACATGAGTGGATTTTTTTATCTACTGTGTTTTATGACCATAATAGTAACTCTGTTTGGCTTCTAAAGGCTATCAAAATTAGATTAGTGTCAATTTAGAGATTTAACTGCTAAATTGTAATCATTTTGCCACTATGGCCTATTTATTGCCTTACCTCCCTTATCTTACCTCATTTGCACACACTGTATATAGACTTTTTTCTATTGTGTTATTGACTGTATGTTTGTTTATTCCATGTGTAACTCTGTGTTGTTGTTTGTGTCGCACTGCTTTGCTTTATCTTGGCCAGGTCGCAGTTGTAAATGAGAACTTGTTCTCAACTAACCTAGCCGGTTATATAAAGGTGAAATAAATAAATAACTGCAGAAACTGCAGAAGCCTGAATCCTTACCTTTAAAGAACAGAGTTGGACTATATTGGATGCCGTCCACTTTAATGACCGCCTTTCAGTCAATGGAATTTAATTTGATTTCGATTTCTGAATGAAAATTATTCAGATAACTACAAATATTACTCTGGTTTCCTGGTCATATTTTTAAGTGCATGCCTTTGTAAATTCATCAAACTGTTGTGTCTGAGTAAATAAGCAATGCTTATACGTAGAACTTCTGATTATGTTAAATCTTTAGCAGTTAAATGGTTAACTACATAATCTATGGGCTTTTGCTTTTCCACTTCTCCTTGTCCAATCTGCCTGTCTGCCAAGTGAACTCTCTCTACGTTAGACTTGTCTGGATAATCTGACAGGACTTGCCCTCTCTCTGACAGAGCCTCTCTCCTCCAGCTAAGCTGCTTTTCACGCTCTGAGATGCTCCCCATGCTCACGTCTCTGGCCGGGCGTGTCTCCTGTGATTCCCTCTAAAGCAGACTCTGGAGGGGGTTGTCTGTGTGTGTCTGTCTGTGTGGCAGTGATGAGGTATTGTTGTTTGTCCCCCCATGGCTGTAACATGATGTCACTCACTATTACGTCTGATGTGTCCTGTGACGGTGAGAGGCATGGCCTTGAGTTGAGCCATTTCAGTGTGTCCTTTTTATCAAAGCTCTGTATTATAGTAAAGTGGATGATTTTGTTATCAGAGAGAAGGGGTTCTCTTTTCTCAAGTGTTAGTTTCCCCTCCAAATAATTAAATTCAGTATTTAATCCAAAACATTGGATTCTAAGTCTTTAACGCTATCACACTGTTTTGGCTGTGTAAGAACATCATAAATCCTTCAAATGAGAGCCTTGTACGGTTAGCGTAGCCGCTAGCGTATTAGAACCCAAAGCCCCAGAGACACGTCTCAAAAAGCCCATCAAATGCCTCACCCTTGGGCTTAGCAGCCAGCGCTAACAAGCTACCAGCGCTAACACATGAAGGACGGCCCCACGGCCCGACTACAGCCTAGCCCAGCCTGCCATCTGCTCCTCCTCCAAACAATCAAATCGTTGGTCCCAGGAAATGTCTGTGTCTGTAGGGGTCTGCCAACCAACACCCTCCCCTAGCTCCCCTACCAGGGCCCTGACCATCACTGGGTAATTAGACTTATAAATTGAGGGAGTGTGTGTGTGTGTGTGTGTAGGGGGTTAGAGTGCAGCTTGTGTGTGTGTGTGTGTACACCATTTGTAAACACAATGCACTCTCAGTCCAGCTCTCTCTCTCTCTACTTGATTGCTAAGCTGCTAGCCTGAATGAATGTTAATTGATATCCCCTGGGCTACATCAGGGCCAACAGAATCAGCTGCTGCTTTGAGAGAGAAACTTCTCTCTGTTTTACATCTCAAAGCCGTGTGGAGAAAGAAAGAACGGGAGCTCTTTGGCAGGAGGTGGGATTGAAGAAAGAAAGTGCCAGCTGTCCTGTAAACATTGTAGAGTGAAATATTTTGTTTATTCCCGCTTAACTTCACTGACATTTGGCCTTTGGAAGGAAATAGAAAATAGAGAGATGCTGTAGGAGCTACAGTATAGTGCAGTCCACTGCAGGAGCTGATTTGATAATCGATGTCCCCCCTTGTGGGATTGTAAGAAAGCATGCATGTGTACACACACACACACACACACACACACACACCTGTAGCCGTATTCATTTTACAGCTTTTTCACAGCGTATGAACAGCACATGGTTCTATTATCCCCCCCAGTCAGCAACCGTTGGTAATATTTCTGGCTATATTATGGCACCAGTGTATCATTATCACAGTGAATGGCTGCCAGTAGGACCATTATGATGGACCTGACTACATCATCAGAATTCTATGAGCACAGATGAGGATCTGGCCAAGGCCAAGGGATGAGAGCACAGGAAGGGAGGGAGAGGGGGAGGTAAAGACTCTCCCCTCCCCCAACCTAGTCAGCCTGCAGCATCACCACTCCAGACCCTCTTTTCCACCTATGTATCTACGGCCAAGGGGTCTGTAAGTTACTACATGACTCCATGTGTTATTTCATCGTTTTGATGTCTTCACTATTATTCTACAATGTAAAAATAAAGAAAAACCCAAACTTTTGACTGGTTCTATATATACACAGTTGAAGTCGGATGTTTACATACACCTTAGCCTTATACATTTAAACTCAGTTTTTCACAATTCCTGACATTTAATCCTAGTAAAAAATCCCCTGTCTTAGGTCAGTTAGGATCACCACTTTATTTTAAGACTGTGAAATGTCAGAATAATAGTAGAGAGAATGATTTATTTCAGCTTTTATTTCTTTCATCACATTCTTAATTGGGTCAGAAGCTTACATACACTCAATTAGTATTTGGTAGCATTGCCTTTAAATTGTTTAACTTGGGTCAAACGTTTTGGGTAGCCTTCCACAGGCTTCCCCTAACAAGTTGGGTGAATTTTTGCCCATTTCCTCCTGACAGAGCTGGTGTAACTGAGTCAGGTTTGTAGGCATCCTTGCTTGCACACACTTTTTCAGTTCTGCCCACAAATTGTCTATGGGATTGAGGTCGGGGCTTTGTGATGGCCACTCCATTACCTTGACTTTGTTGTCCTTAAGCCATTTTGCCACAACTTTGGAAGTATGCTTGGGGTCATTGTCCACCCATTTGCGACCAAGCTTTAACTTCCTGACTGATGTCTTGAAATGTTGCTTCAATATATCCACATAATTTTCCTCCCTCATGATCCCATCTATTTTGTGAAGTGCACCAGTCCCTCCTGCAGCAAAGAACCCCCACAACATGATGCTGCCACCCTCGTGCTTCACAGTTGGGATGGTGTTCTTCGGCTTGCAAGCCTCCCCCTTTTTCCTCCAAACATAACGATGGTCATTATGGCCAAAGTACGTTCATCTCTAGGAGACAGAACGTGTCTCCTTCCTGAGCAGTATGGTGGCTGCGTGGTCCCATGGTGTTTATACTTGCGTACTGTTGTTTGTACAGATGAACGTGGTACCTTCGGGCGTTTGGAAATTGCTCCCAAGGATGAACCAGACTTGTGGAGGTCTACAGTTTTTTTTCTGAAGTCTTGGCTGATTTCTTTTGAAAGTTTGAAGGTATGCCTTGAAATACATCCACAGGTACACCTCCAATTGACTCAAATGATGTCAATTAGCCTATCAGAAGCTTCTAAAGCCATTACATAATTTTCTGGAATTTTCCAAGCTGTTTAAAGGCACAGTCAACTTAGTGTATGTAAACTTCTGACACACTGGAATTGTGATACTGTGAATTATAAGTGAAATAATCTGTAAACAATTGTTGGAAAAATTACTTGTGTCATGTACAAAGTAGATGTCCTAACCGACTTGCCAACACTAGTTTGTTAACAAGAAATTTGTGGAGTGGTTGAAAAACAAGTTTTAATGACTCCAACCTAAGTGTATGTAAACTTCCGACATCAACTGTGTGTGTGTACACCAGAAATGTTGTTTTACAGGGTCAGCCATAGTAGTACGGCGCAAATTAGGGTTAAGTGCCTTACTCAAGGGCACATCGACATACCTCTTTCTCCTGTGGCTTAGCTTGTTACTGCTTCTCCTGTCGCCTCCCCCTCTAAGGTTGCCCACTGAGCAAAGCAACCGACAGCCAATTCAGGTCTAGCAAGATTTGAGAATCCCCCCCCCCCAGATTTAACCTTTTAACCTTAGATAAATCTATAAATGTAAATCCATTTGGTACATGTAAGGCGTGGGAATATGATGAATATCATCAATCTGGGGATGCTGTAGACAGTGATTACATATTAGATAAATACATGGAGGATTTGGAGGTAATATCCACAGAGGGTGACCTGTAGGCCCCAATCTCCCCATGTGCTGGTTTGCTCGTTTAGACCAAGCATTTTCATTCCCTTTATCCTTACAGGACGAGGAACTGGAGGAAATAAAACCTACACACTGTGTTTGTGTGCGAGAGAGCGTGTGTGTGTGTGTGTCTGTGTGTGTGTATGAGACAGCCGCATCCAGCTAGCCTACCTGGAGCTCTTATTTTTGTTTTCTCAGGGGAAATCTTCTAAGTGGTAATAGAGAGCAAATCCCAACAGCGTTTCAAAATGACGCAGGATACGATAGCGCACAAATAAAGTCTACTGTAGCAGTTAACCGGTTTTCCCCTGGGAGAAGCGGAGGTGTCATTGTTAGTGGGAATGGAATTGTCATATAGTCTGTAAAAGATGGCTGGTTTCCATTGCTCGTACGTTTCTCATTCCTTTCATTCAATTACAGTCATATCCACTATTCCACTTTGACTAAAGACAGCTGAAGGTTGCACTCCTTGACGTTGGTCTACTGTCATGCCAAACACATCAGTATTTTGTCCATTGTAAATGGTCTACTGTCAGTTGCCATAGGGGTGTGTGTTCCATTGAAGCCTCTGATTTCTGAATTTATTAGTAATCAATGTCCTTAGGCCATGGTTTCCAGTCTTTTTCCTTTGAGAAGGCTTTCCTGCTCACCCCTCTTCACCCCTCAGATGTCAATGGTAGCCTATAGTAACCTGCCTGTCTCTCCTCATCTGTGGTTACCATGGGCAAATGAATGGTGTCCAGAATATGTTCTATTAGCCATTATCACAATGCTTGAGGTTTTGGGCATCTTTGATTAGTCTTAATCAAAGATGCTTCCCGCATGCTTCCCAGCCGAAACAGTTCGGAAAAGGTGGTGCATATATTATGCCGACATTTTGTGATGTTTTTGTTCATTTTGGACTTCAGCAAGTTTTTTTAGGCTGTTCGGACACGCATGCTTTTTTTCTGGAGGCAAGCTGAAGTCGGTAGCCGACGTCTACGCACCTTCATCGGTGATTGGTCAACAGTAGGGATTTTTCAATAAAGTCTTTGAAGCATGCTGACGCCTTGACATGGACTGTGCAGATGTATATGTATGTCTTCGCAATCCACATTGTAAACTCATTCTCCAAACATCCTTTGCCTATATGTCAGTGAAAATGGTCAGAAGAAAAACAATCGAAATGCCACGGTCTTTCACGATCCAACTATTTCAGTGTGTGATGTCATCAGGATGACATTTCGTTCATTATGCTGAGCAGAACGGTACACAGGCCTGCCCTGTTAGGACTGCTGAGATGATTAGACTGAAATGGCCCGCCCGCTCAACCTTTTAACCAGGCCTAGTGAATAGGCCAGGAGCCATTATGAAGGAGACTAGATACAGGAGACATTATGAAGGGGACAAGACACAGGAGCCATTATGAAGGGGACAAGACACAGGAGACATTATGAAGGGGACTAGATACAGGAGACATTATGAAGGGGACTAGATACAGGAGACATTATGAAGGGGACTAGATACAGGAGACATTATGAAGGGGACTAGATACAGGAGACATTATGAAGGGGACTAGATACAGGAGACATTATGAAGCGGACTAGATACAGGAGACATTATGAAGGGGACTAGATACAGGAGACATTATGAAGGGGACTAGATACAGGAGACATTATGAAGGGGACTAGATACAGGAGACATTATGAAGGGGACTAGATACAGGAGCCATTATGAAGGGGACTAGATACAGGAGCCATTATGAAGGGGACTAGACACAGGAGCCATTATGAAGGGGACTAGATACAGGAGACATTATGAAGGGGACTAGATACAGGAGACATTATGAAGCGGACTAGATACAGGAGACATTATGAAGGGGACTAGATACAGGAGACATTATGAAGGGGACTAGATACAGGAGACATTATGAAGGGGACTAGATACAGGAGCCATTATGAAGGGGACTAGATACAGGAGCCATTATGAAGGGGACTAGACACAGGAGCCATTATGAAGGGGACTAGATACAGGAGACATTATGAAGGGGACTAGACACAGGAGACATTATGAAGGGGACTAGATACAGGAGACATTATGAAGGAGACTAGACACAGGAGACATTATGAAGGGGACTAGACACAGGAGACATTATGAAGGGGACTAGGAGCCAAACCGTTATTTACATTTAAGTTATTTAGCAGACGCTCTTATCCAGAGCGACTTACAAAGGGGACTAGGAGCCAAACCGTTATGAAGGGGACTAGGAGCCAAACCGTTATGAAGGGGACTAGGAGCCAAACCGTTATGAAGTGGACTAGGAGCCAAACCGTTATGAAGGGGACTAGGAGCCAAACCGTTATGAAGGGGACTAGGAGCCAAACCGTTATGAAGGGGCAGGAATGAAGGAAGTCCTGACTGACTGATAGTTAATTAGATCAATGTTGTGCATATTTCATTTTAGAGATGAATGGACATCTCTCTGGGAACAT
Source organism: Salmo trutta (assembly GCF_901001165.1). NCBI lineage: Eukaryota > Metazoa > Chordata > Actinopteri > Salmoniformes > Salmonidae > Salmo > Salmo trutta. Next base: position 8,617,347 of record NC_042960.1, read on the forward strand.
CATGTAGGATAGCTGGGCCCGGGATGCTAGTCCTACGGTTTTATGTTTACATGTATGTAGTCTGAGGATGTAGGCCTTGCTGCATAGTAAATCGTTGTGTTGCTGAAGGTGCTGCCAGCAGTAGACCATATCCAAACAGAATACAGACACAAGTCCACATAGACTTGATCATACAGAATATACAATATCAGAACAGTAAACATCAAGTACAGGTTGATTACAATGGGAATATGCAATTTACAGAGGGACTATATAGCATTTTTACAGAGGGGCTATATCTATATAAGCCGAGGGCAGGATGCTGACGTGGCTAATGTACAGAGTATATACAGTGCCTTGCAGAGGTGTACGTCCATAGTGCAAATGCGGTATAGTGCCGATTTGTATTAGAGGTCATTGATGACAAGGTGCAGTAACCGGCTCAATGCAAAGTCACTTAATCCATATGAGCTCGATGGCCGGTTGATAAGAGCCACTGTTGGCATGGCTACAGAGTCCATTTTTATCTCATTAGGATGGGTGTCCTTCATTCTTCCTCTATAGCTGAATAAATGAATGGGCTCTGGTTACAGCGTTGTTTTTTTGTGTGTGGATTTCACGTTGAATTCACTTTAGTTGACGACTCAACCAAATTCATTTGCATGATAATATACTTGGCAATGACATCCATTTCTAGTTTGTTATTATTCTAAATTGTTATTCCTCAATGTACCAGTCTAGATGGAAAGAGGCAAAAGTGTGTGTGTGTTTGCATGTGCGTGTTCAGATAAAATGGGGAAAGCTGTTTTTATGTGCACTTCGGCAGGAATGGATTAGAAAGAATGAAAAGGCTGAATCACTTTCAGCCTGTTGGTGCAAACCATCACAAAGCCCCCACGTGGCGCTGATCCGAGATCAGACAATGGGGCCCTCGCGGCGCTATGGGTCCCCACACGGAGCTGTATGCCATAGGGAGGAGGGCTGTGGTCTTCTGCATGGAGCTGCACCCTGCGTGATAAAGCATGGCATCACCTCACATGATACGCTCTTAACCATGATGACCTTATGACCTCAATACTGAGGGATGTTTTAGTGTTAAATCGGTCCACCATTTGCTTGTTGCTAAAATTCTAATAGTTTGTCTTATTTCAGTTTGCGACAAAACAAGACGGTATAGTGTAGAGAATAATTGTACCATCTAAACTGCTGTGAAATATATTTTCCATAACCAAAAATATTGTATTTCCAGCTGTTTAAAGCTGGTGTACAAAACCCAAAGTAAGTCGCAAAAATGGAATTTAGGAATTGAAGCATAGCAATATCTCACAAGGAACAGCTCTACTGTTTCTCAGACTTGCTTTCAATGAGAATGACAGATCTATAACCCATATTTCTGTGAATTAAAAAAAGTATTATTATTAAAATAAAAAAAATTCTCCCCAATTTCATGGTATCCAATTGGTAGTTAGTCTTATCTCATCGCTGCAACTCCCGTACGGACTCGGGAGAGGTGGACGTCGAGAGCCGTGTGTCCTCCGAAACACAACCCAACCAAGCCGCACTGCTTCTTGACACAATGCTCACTTAACCCAGAAGCCAGCCGCACCAATGTGAAACACCATACACCTGGTGACCATGTCAGCGTGCACTGTCCCCGGCCCGCCACAGGAGTCGCTAGTGCGCGATGGGACAAGAACATCCCTGCCAGCCAAACCCTCCCCTAACCTGGACGACGCTGGGCCAATTGTACGCCGTCCCATGGGTCTCTTGGTCGCGGCTAGCTGCAACAGAGCCTGGACTCTAACCCAGAATCTCTAGTGGCACAGCTAACACTGCGATGCAGTGCCTTAGACCATTGCGCCACTCGCGAGGCTTCATATTGCTGTAACTGGAAGATACTGTACTATTCATTACGTTATTGTGGGATGATGGCCTCGGTCTTGGAGTGGATCTTTCATACTGGAATTCATTGTCCGTTTCTACAGTTTCTAGTCGTCTGATTAATTGGTGTTGATGAGTATGACGTCTTGTCGTTTCTGATGTTTGTTCTTGCTGTTGGCGGAGATGGTATTTGACGTTAGATAGGGATTAGTTGAGAGGAACCCCCCTTCACCCCTCCCCTTGTAGCTAGAGGGTACAGACCCCCCCCCCCCCCGTTAGGCATCAGTTGTTTTGAGGGCCAAGTGTGGATTAGAGAGCAGAGCACCATTTAGGTCAACAGCCATCTAGGAATGTCAACAGCCATCTAGGAATGTGACAATAATAGTAGGTATGCACCGATATGACATTTTTGGCCGATACCGATATCCGATATTTTCCTTGGGGAAAAAACCCGATACCGATATCCTATATTTTCCTTGACGAAAAAACCTGGTACCGATATTTAGCATTTTTGTGGCCTTTTAAGCATTCTAGTACAGTTTAAATAGTTAACACACACATGGACACAGCGGTCTAAGGCACTGCATCTCAGTCCAAGAGGCGTCACTACAGTCCCTGGTTCGAATCCAGGCTGTATCACATCTGGCCGTGATTGGGAGTCCCATAGGGCGGCGCACAATTGGCCCAACGTTGTGCGGGTTTGGCCTAAGTAGGCCGTCATTGTAAATAAGAATTTGTTCTTAACTGACTTGCCTAGTTAAATAAAGGTTACACACCACACTGACCGAAAGTAATTTTTTTGGCATTTACGTATGTCCCCATTACCAGTAAAACATAATCAAAACCTATTTCTTACGCAATACGACTTTCCTCAGTACGATATCCTCGACGACCCACTGTGCTGTCAGACTCTGCATGCTCATGGGGCTGAAATCGCTGGTCCAAATGTCAGTCGTGAAGCTAATAGCAGTGACGCAATGTTATTTTTTATTTTTACAGCAGTGACACTATTACTGTGTAACTCCGGTAGGGCAACATCTGAAAAATAGCGCACTTGGTAGTGTGTACCGGTGCTCGGCCAGTCGGCGAAAGCAAACGTCACCCACGACAGAGAACGGTTGTTTTTTCAAGGACAAGGAATTCCATTATCGTGTCGTTAATGGATTTCGCCTTTGAGTTGTCTCGCTGAAATGTTCTCACTCTTTCAAATGAATGCTGTGTTGCACATGTAGCGCTAATTTTAACGTGGCGTCATTACGTCATGTACCTATGTTATATAGGTATGCACGTCAGTTTTGACATCGGTTTTGCACATCAGCGTTAAACTAGACATCGGGTTGATGCCGATGTTGGCATTTTTAGCTAATATCGGCCAATTCCGATAAGTTCAGTGATATATCGTGCATCCCTACTCATTAGTATACAGCACCATCTGACAAACAGTGGGTTAAATATTCCCACCTTCGGTATTGTAGAAGAGAAATGCATCATACATACAGTATAGCATGCCACCATGATGCCCAAATTCAATTGGGTGGCGAGTTTATGATCATTCTGGAGAGTGAATGATAGCACTGTAATCCCATCCCACTTTTCATTTCCTGACTAAATGTGTGGCTCTGGGAAGGATAGTATCGATATGAATCAGAGTGTGGAGACCACAAACGGCCAACTTAATTGGCTTCATGTGGAGACGGCGTGCCTGGTGGCAGTGCCCACTACGGGGGCGGAGAAATAACCCTGCACCCCTGGCAGATGGCACCCAGACCCTGTCAGCCTTTACCCAGGAGGGAGAGATACAAAGACCACCAACATTCCTGTTAAAGCAACAAAACCAAATAAAAAACATGAGCTGGCACACACCCAGAGATAATTACTTTATGTAGAGGTGCTGACTAAAGGGAAAGAAACTAAGCTATAAAAAATAGTTGCACACTGTATATATAAACTCCCAGTCATTTATTGGGTAAATCGCCAGCGTTTCGGCATCACCGTGCCTCCTTCGGGGTGATGTCATGAATGCTTGAACCAGGTTATGTAGACAAACGGTGCAATTAGTGCAACCAATGACAATAGTGAGGGGTGTGTCATAATTATTAACTTCATTTGATTGAATTGAGTGAAACTGTTAAACAATAGTTTATAGCATATTGAATATATTAGACTATTGTTATCATATGGAAACATAATTACATATTGTACATAATATTAGCATCAAGATACATTATTGTTTAATTCAATGTCACATATATTTAATTATTTCCTATTTTTTGTTGTTACATGTAATATTTTGGTTCAACCATAAACCCTAATGCATAATAAGCATCGACAGGGGGAACATATTGGGCGTACGCTGATAAGCTGTAGAGATAATATATCCATGTATAAGACTTGTTCATAAAAGAGAGAATTGTTCATAAGAAGGTCAATGTTTTTAGATAGGATATCCAATGAGCAACAAAACAAAACTGCTGTTTTCTCTCTGACACTGGCATCACCATCAACCATACAGTGTACAACAGACAAACCAAAAAGCGAGCAGGCGGAGGACAGAGTGAGCCGGAGAGAGAGAGAGAGAGAGCACGTGGCTGACGTCCGGCCCAAAACGTGCAGCAGTTGGGTGGTTGGGAGCCCTTTGTTTTGACTGTGATGTCATTGTCAACACCATGTTTTGTTTGTCCAGCCGGACCAGCCCGGGGCTGGGGGCCCATTCTTTACGCTCTGAAATAACTCAACAGTTGATCTGGGCCCGTATTCAAAAGAGTTTCAGAGTAGAGCTGATCTAGGATCCGGTCCCTCCTGTCCATTTAATCTTATTTAAAACTGATCCTATAGCAGCAATCCTACTCTTGTGAATACAGGCCCAGAGCCCAGCCCACACACTGTTTAGGCTTCATCACATAATCATATTCACCCACTGTTCTCAGTACATTACCCTAATAGAATGGTTAGTATCACAAAGGATTATGTCTTATACGTAGATATGAAGGTACATAATATCCAAAACAGATGTAATTGTGTGACGCTGATGTTAGTGGCCTACACGTAAGCCTGTTTTTCATTGGAGTATGGCAGAGTTGTTTTGTCTGACAGGTGCATCCCTGGCCTGTCAGCTGGACTGGAGAGGGCTGTGATGTTTAGGTGAACAGACAGACCGTGTTGTCCAGTGTGTTCCTACAGTATTTGATAGCGGAAGCGGTATCGTCAGACTTCACTCACACGGGACACAGATCTCTTTGTGGAGGCTAGATCAGAGGCTTATTCAACAGCGTTCAACATTACACAACCTACAAATGAGAAATATGTTGTAGAGTGCATAGAAAATCGAGACTCATGTTATCTCTATTAATCCTATTTCCATGTACGTTTTGTAAAGCTGTACCACTGAGTAGAATAGACCCCTGGGCTCCATCATTAGCCCTGCGAGTGGAGGATGAGTCAAAGAAAGGGGGGATGGAGGAGGGGCAGCAGGGAGGCTCAGGGATTCTGGAGGAGGTGAGGAACAGAGGAACGGAGCACGACTCAGGCGTGGGTAAAATCTGAGCTTCGTGAATCACACTTGAGACTGGTGTGCTGACTCATAGACTGAAAGTACATAGGATTAAGAATGTTTTACTATGTTACGGAGAATGATAGCTATAGTAGTACCGCATCTGTTTCCGTAGTTCATATTGTAAATGTATAACTTCATGCTTTTAGTTTTATTTATTGTATTTTGAAATGATTCTCTCATCGGTGAAGCCAGAATCCCCACTCACCGCTGCATTTCAGGAAGTATCAATTATTAACGCAGCAATTATCTCCACTACAACATCCAGCCAGCTACCCTCTCCCTCCCTCTCTCTGCAGGGGATGGGGGTGACTGTGTGCAGATCAATCAGTACGGCGTGTGCAGGGAGATGTTTTCACTTTGCATGCTGCAGCACTAGCCTTAGCCCCGCAGCCTCTCATCTCCCCTAAAACTCAGTGCACTGCAGCTAGTATAGACTCAGACTGCCATAGGGGTGTACTGTATTACGGTATACCCCTATGTAATTTGTAAGTCGCTCTGGATAAGAGCGTCTGCTAAATGACGTAAATGTAATGTAAATGGTATAGGATCAGAGGGGGTGTACTGTATTACGGTATAGGATCAGAGGGGGTGTACTGTATTATGGTATAGGATCAGATGGGGTGTACTGTATTACGGTATAGGATCAGAGGGGGTGTACTGTATTACGGTATAGGATCAGAGGGGGTGTACTGTATTATGGTATAGGATCAGAGGGGTGTACTGTATTGCGGTATAGGATCAGAGGGGGTGTACTCTATTACAGTATAGGATCAGAGGGGTGTACTGTATTACGGTATAGGATCAGAGGGGTGTACTGTATTACGGTATAGGATCAGAGGGGTGTACTGTATTATGGTATAGGATCAGAGGGGTGTACTGTATTACGGTATAGGATCAGAGGGGTGTACTGTATTACGGTATAGGATCAGAGGGGTGTACTGTATTACGGTATAGGATCAGAGGGGTGTACTGTATTACGGTATAGGATCAGAGGGGGTGTACTGTATTACGGTATAGGATCAGAGGGGGTGTACTGTATTACGGTATAGGATCAGAGGGGGTGTACTCTATTACGATATAGGATCAGAGGGGGTGTACTGTATTACGGTATAGGATCAGAGGGGGTGTACTGTATTACGGTATAGGATCAGAGGGGCGTACTGTATTATGGTATAGGATCAGAGGGGTGTACTGTAGTACGATATAGGATCAGAGGGGGTGTACTGTATTACGGTATAGGATCAGAGGGGGTGTACTGTATTACGGTATAGGATCAGAGGGGCGTACTGTATTATGGTATAGGATCAGAGGGGTGTACTGTAGTACGGTATAGGATCAGAGGGGTGTACTGTATTACGGTATAGGATCAGAGGGGGTGTACTGTATTACGGTATAGGATCAGAGGGGTGTACTGTATTACGGTATAGGATCAGAGGGGGTGTACTGTATTACGGTATAGGATCAGAGGGGCGTACTGTATTATGGTATAGGATCAGAGGGGTGTACTGTAGTACGGTATAGGATCAGAGGGGTGTACTGTATTACGGTATAGGATCAGAGGGGGTGTACTGTATTACGGTATAGGATCAGAGGGGTGTACTGTATTACGGTATAGGATCAGAGGGGGTGTACTGTATACGTTACATGATCATGTCACTGCACAGGGATGTGACTCAGATCTCAGAGGGGAGACACAGCTGGCTGTCTGAGTGTGTAAGAGATAGGCCTGCTGGGCTGAGTTCTCTGTAGTCTGGTGTGCCAGAGTTCAGTTGTCTACGGGGGAGTTAGGCTAGTCTTTAGCTTCAGGGATTTCACCAGCAGTCAGCAATACTAGTGTTTTTATGGAGCGAGAAGCTCTCTGACATTTAGATTTTGTTGTCACCGTTCTCGGAGCTATTCGCCTTGACTGAGGAATAGCCATTTTTCTTTAGGTGTCGTAATATAAAATGCCAGTCATTAAGTATGTATCATGTTATATTGCCGTGGTTTTCCATCTAAATGGCCTGGTAGCAGAGAATCCACAGTGACTTGAATGTAAGCGAATTACTTTGACTGGTTCCGCTTGCTGCTGCCATTATCCGGTCTCACTGAGGAAGGCCTGATGAATACCAAAGCCAGCTCCTTTTTGCCGTTGTTTGGTGGTTTAGGCTATTCAAAAGCCACCTCCGTATGGATTTGAGGCCAACTGGAATTTGCGCTGGTAAAAAGCCTACGGTGTTTAGCCGCTAATCGCTAGTCTTAATTCAGCACAGCTAGCTAATGATGAGCTTAATTTCTCCCCCTAGCTCTCTGTTTTTCCTCTCCCTCCATCTCGTCAAAGGCTGGTTGTCTAACATGAGTGAGGAGAGTTACCACTCTAATCTAAAACACTCCACTCACAGATTAAGCAGCAGTTTACGTATCCTGCACCGTAGAGTAACTAACTAGCTAATCAGTCTTAAAAAGAGGAATCCAATTATCATACATTTGGAATGAGGCGGATTCATTTGCATGTTCGTACTAATGGTGTGTAGCCTACGGCTCTGAATAGTTGGCAACCCGTGTGAGGACAACCCCAATATCCCACAATGCACTCTGTCCTGACTCCTGTTCCATGGTGCTGTGCATTGCAGTACGCTACTCCGACCTCGCTGAAGGCAGCAGGCACAGAGTTTCCCTCTCTCTCGCTCCTTCTAAACGATCCCCCTCTTTTTCCCTCCCTCCTTTCTCTTCTCTCCTGCGTAAACCAGCTCTCTCTCCCAAACCATCCCTCTCTTTCTTCACTCCCTCTCTCCTCCATTCCCGGGAGATCCCACCCCCTCTTACCCTCTTATTACTGTCACCCTCCCACCCCATGATTACAGCGATTGGGCTGTCAGGCCTGTGATGATGATAATGGGGGTCTATATTTTCATCCTCACTCCCACTGCAGCGCCTCAGAGTACACCCACTAATCGACCCGCTACCACCTTCATTATGGAAAGGGAAGTAAGCAACGACCGAGAGCTGTAGCCTAGTCTACTCCACTCACCTTTTATGAGAATCGCTGTCTTGCTTTTCAGTTGATGAATATCTTTTTCTCTGTGAAAGAGTGATGACATTCCAGCTCCGTTTCAAGACGTAAAAGGTCTTGTGATGTTCTGTATAGCTTGTCCTGTATGAGAGCTGGGTAGGATTCCTTCTGTCCCACAGTGGTTGTTAGCTCAATGGCCTTCACATCTGTCAGTTCAGTCAGTCCATGTCCCTTTCGGGGATAATTTAGCCCATTTCTCCATTGGGTGAAAGGGATATTTTAGCTCACATCAATGTCAAATCAAATTTTATTGGTTGCGTACACATATTTAGCAGATGTTATTGCGAGTGTAGCGAAATACTTGTTTCTCTAGCTCCAACAGTACAGTAGTATCTAACAATACACACACATCTAAAATAATGGAATTAAGAAATGAGGATGAGCAATGTCTTTTTTGTTGATGGTTTTCCAAACATGCCGTCTTCTAGCAAGTAATAACGTCATCCTGAATGTTTTAATCTGTTTAAATTGTTGTTTTATAGCCCACAGCATGAGCCTGTCAATGATGGATTTTTCACATCAATATCCTCATAGGAACATCCCATTGTCGATCTAAATGCCAACCTCATAATTGAACCACTAGTAAACAGTCGTTAATTATATATCAAATCAGATATTTTAGTTCTGACTTTCTCATACAACAGCAGCTGTTTTAGGGGGTGTGTTTTGCCCCCCCAAGTCCTCAACCCATATTTCTCTCTGTTGCTGGGTCGTCCAGGGCAGAATAGGAGAGATGGGAAGGCCAGAGGCAGAGAGGGACAAACGGAGAACAAGGAAAGGTCAAAATTTGAAAAAGTGTGTGAGATGGGAGGGCAAACTGAGGTTACAGATGTCACCCCAAAGAAACACAGACACATACATAAGATGAACTTTCACTCACCAAAGACACACACCCCAAAGACACACAGCCACAAGAGTCCCCCCCTCCCCCAAATGATTCATCTCCCGGATAGGACTAATTCAACCTGACAGGGTCTGTGTGCCATTGGCTGTTGTTGATCCTGGCAGCGGTTGTCAAGGGAACACAAACAGCAACATGGACTATGAGGTCTGACATCCTTATCCTGCCATATTAATCTGTTCACTACTATTCCCCCAGACGGTACCGTGGCCTCAGTATGCACTTAGAGAGGATGCTCTCCAGAGGATGTAGTCAGCACAATTGGGACTGTGCTTCTTCTGGCAAGCTGTAGGAGCAGACATTTTGTAAACAGCCTTGTTTAAAGACCTCTTTTATCCCTTCTTTCTCACCTCTCTTTCTTTCCAAAACCCTGTGAGTGTATCCCCCTTATCTCCGTCTGTCCTTGGCCTCCTGGGAACCACAGGCCATCTTAAATGACCCACAGTGATCTACAGTAGTCCTATTCAGCCTCCGGGAGGCTGGGGGTGGTGGCATTAATGGATAAACAGCTCCCACTGCCACAATGGTAGCCAGGCCTGAAGCCTCCTGGACAATCACATCGCCCCACTGTGGGGTCGCCACAGTGGTTTCCCAGGTGGCAATCAACCGGGCAACCGTTTCCAGGGGCGATACGAAATAACCTATCTAATTCACTCTCCTCTCTGACAACTAAAAGGAGTACCTCTTCTGTGGTCAAATTGTCAAACGTCTGTGTGAAAGTGAAAAGTGTTGGGCTTGTGTTGTGTACTGTACCCATAATAGTGTCGTACTGTACCCATAACAGTGTCGTACTGTACCCATAATAGTGTCGTACTGTACCCATAATAGTGTCGTATTGCTTTTCCAGATCCCAGAGATTTCCCCCCCGCACTGTCACCAACGTCTCCTGTCCTGTCTGCTGGTGTCATCACCACTGGCCTGTACCCAGGCAGGGGACACAGTGACAAGGCCACCTCAGCAGTCTGATGCTGCTGGCTGTCACACACCGTGTCCTCATAATGCAGACTCTGTCACACGCTGTACTGTGTCCCCATAATGCAGACTCTGTCTGGACAGCTCAGCCCTGGATGGATGGAAAACTACTGGCTTTTCTAACCTGAGATCTGACCCTAGATCTGCAGTGTTCTGAACTTCACTATTATGTCAGCTTATGCTTATGGCATTAGATTCTGAGAATATCTGATGTGTCACTGTGAGTCTGCATATTTAGAATGTTTTACATGAGTCTGTAGTGTGTTTGGTGTGGATCCCAGGAAGAGTATATGCTGTGTTAGCAGCAGCTAATGGGGATCCTAGTAAAATACTAATACTTGGCAGTACCACTGAGCAGCTTACGACATTAGCTTATATGGTTTGTCCTTTTCATTAACAATGTACTCATGGTACTGGACTTAATCCATGGTGCATGTACACTATCACATCTCATAGGATCTGTAGCCTGTAGGTTACAAATGTGTTGTGAAGGCCTTCATCCAATGGGAAAGATCATCAAAGGCAGCTGAAGTGTTCCAGCAATGTCTACTGCTCCCGGTCTTAAAGCCGTCGCCATGACAACGCCAACATATGGCTAGTTGTCCGGGTGATCAGCTGCTCAGTGTAAGTGATCCTGGCTGAGGAATGGCAGCCATTTCAGCTATGCCACCCAAGAGCCACTGCCTGCCAAACACACACGCCTCCTCTCACCTCACCGCTTTCTGTCTCTGTCAGTCTCTGTTTGTCTCTCTCTGTCTCTGTTTATCTCTCTCTGTCTCTATCTCTGTTTGTCTCTCTCTGTTTATCTCTGTTTGTCTCTCTCTGTCTCTGTTTATCTCTCTTTGTCTCTGTCTGTCTCGGTCTCCTGTCTGTCTCTGTCTCCTGTCTGTCTCTGTCTCCTGTCTGTCTGTCTCGGTCTCCTGTCTGTCTCTGTCTGTCTCTGTCTCCTGTCTGTCTGTCTCTGTCTCCTGTCTGTCTCTGTCTCATGTCTGTGTCTGTCTCTCTCAGCCTTCAATGGCTATTGATTTAGATTTTGCCTCACAACACACTGCCAAGTCAAGTCATCCATTCATGTATTAAGTCAGCATGACAAGAGTTTCTGTCTGAGCCCTAAAAATGATCTGTGGGGATGGAGGAGATTTGGAATCTGTATTGGAAGAGGATTTTGGTCAATGTGTTATGATGGCTGTTTTGAGTTGGCATATTTATAAATCTGCAGTCCTGAGAGAGAAGGTCCTCCAGCAGACTGCTCTCCATCTGCTCCAGAGTCCAGGCCCACCACACACAGTCCCTCTTCCACTGCCTCAACCCCCAAGCTTCTGTGGCTGTCCCATCTGCCTCCCTAACTGGCTCCAACCAGTCAACCCTCTCTCCCCTCTCCCAGGGTTTGAGTGGGATGTGTGGGGGTGAGATGATGATGATGATGATGATGATAAAGGAATCCCCGTCCTGCCTGTCCACCCACTGATACTCCCTGCCTGCCTGGGCTGAATGCACTACCACAGTAATGCAGAGGAGTGTGTGTGTGTGTGTGTGTGTGTGTGTGTGTGTGTGTGTGTGTGTGTGTGTGTGTGTGTGTGTGTGTGTGTGTGTGTGTGTGTGTGTGTGTGTGTGTGTGTGTGTGTGTGGATAAGTAATGTAGGCGCAACTCCCTCTGCTTTGTGTGATTAAATCATGGTAGCTATAGATATTACATGAGAGAAAGGAGAGGTGGAAGGCAGGTTGACGTTTATTGTCATGAATCTTGCCCTGGAGGCAGAACTGAGAGATGTCCGCTAGATGGGCCAGCTGCAAGTCAAAATTAATGTAGGGTTAGGGTTAGGCATTAGGGTTAGCAGTGTGGTTAAGGTTAGGGTTAGGCATTAGGGTTAGCAGTGTGGTTAAGGTTAGGGTTAGGCATTAGGGTTAGCAGTGTGGTTAGGGTTAGGCATTAGGGTTAGCGGTGTGGTTAGGTTTAGAATCATGTGACCAATCTGCAGAGCTGCCTCCAGGGCAAGATTCATGACAAAAAACACTAACCTGGAAGTGGAGAGAAGACAAAATGGAGATGGAAGGTGAAGAGAGAGTGATAAAGAAACAGCCTACGCAACAGAAATGCTTGCTGCAGTGATTTCCTCACATGACAGTGTATTTAGACTCTGCAGTACTTTATTGTTGTGATATTTTGACCCTCAGCTCTTTGCTGTAAGCTGTAAAGTGTTGCCTCATCCATTGTGGCACTGAGCTTAGCAACCATGAAAGAGCTATCACATCACAGACAGATTTTAATTGGGCTGTTCGAGTGAGCCGTCAGCATGTAGTGACACACACACACACACACACGCACACAGTGATGCGCGGAAAATAATGAAATACCACAGACATCCTTCAACAACATGACATGTATTATAATAATGGCCCGTTCTTCTCCTCCAGTTCTACCAGAGTGGGATCCAGCTATAATATAATTGTGATGTTTAGTAGAATCATCTGAAAGACTATGTCCTGGAGAGTGGGATGTTCACACAGAGATTATGCAATAGTGAGTACAATAGGGTGTGAAACGATTGGATTCCCATTTGTCTTCTGTCTGCATATTAAATGGTGGATGAGCTACTGTTTCCACAAATGAAATTAGGTAATTCTCCACAGAGATGCATGGTATGGGTACACCCCATTAGACAGACCTTTAGAAGATGTCTTGCGAGGGCCCATAATATTTCTATAACTTGTGCCCAGAGTTTTTCCTCTAAACTCAAGGACCTACACATGATTCCTCTTCTAGCTTACCTTCCTCTGCACTAGCTTACCTTCCTCTCCCTCTCCCCAGATCACCTGTCTCCAGGACTTCTTCGGCGAGGACGACGTGTTCATCGCGTGCGGCCCAGAGAAGTACCGCTACGCCCAGGATGACTTCCTGTTGGATCACAGTGGTAAGGCTTCTGTAGCCTTTGTGACTGGTAGGCCTGACTAACTAAATCTAACATCACCTGTATGTTGTGAAACCTTGGTCTCTCTCATAGAAATAGATGTAGATTCCTGTTCTAGTGTCTATATTTCTATGGCCTCTCTGTCCCAACCCTTCCCTCCCTCTTTCCTTCCTATTCCCTTCATAGGGTGCGTGGGACATGCCAGGTCTCCCTCGGCAAAGAGGTCTTCTGACCTCAATGGGACTTCCTGGTTAAATAAAGGTCATAAAAATTGCACACTATTCCCTATAGAGCCTCCATAGGGCTCTGGTGAAAAGGAGTGTACTATATTGGGAATAGGTTGCCATTTTGGACGCACCCCTCCTTTCTGTCTCTCATAGTATAGTGTAACTTCCCTAAAGAGATGTCAATGCCAAACCACTTTCCCCTTTTCATACTAGAAGTCAGGATGAAGTGTGTCTGAAAGGTGTAACATGATAATTATCTGTCAACTATACAACAGTGAACGTTAATTTTCTCAGTTGAATGAGACTCATAATTGTTCTAAAAGTGGTTCCGGTGACTCGTGATGCTTAATCATGACTCTAACATAGTGTGATCATCACTCAATATCTTAGTTCATTCCTCTCCTCCAAGAGGAGGAAACGATTGATTACAGTATGTGTGAGACTATCGGTCTGAACACACACAGATTCCTGACTTCTGTAGGGGAAAGTGGCTGCAGTCACATTTTGTAGGGTGTAGTTGTAGTAGTACATTCCATTCCGGGGTCCTTCAGTGAATGTCATTATGTGTATATGTACCGTCCCCATGTTGAGAAGAAGACGTTCTTGAAAATCACTTAAAAGATGTCCGCAGCGATACCCCCTACTGCAGCAGGATATGGCCTCTTTAGTCCATAGCTAACCCATTGTTACCTTAAGCAGGACGATGTCAGTACAACTCCTCTGCAGTCCCCTATCCTCTGTGCTAGATAAGGTGGAGACAGGACGTATAATATCCAAACAGGCTAATTTTAGACACCTGTCCAAACTATTCCCAAGGTTCTAGCTACATCCTGTTTTCTTGGTGTTGCTCCTGTAACATAACATTTAAAGCTGCAATATGTCACTTTTTGGACAAAATTCACATAGAAATGTGAGGTATAGATCTGCCACTCGCATTGAAAGCAAGTCTAAGAAGCGGTATATCTGTTCTATGTGCTCTATTTCTGTATGGCCCCTTTTTTAGTTTAGTTTTTGTGTCTTTTACTTTCGGTTTTGTACAGCAGCTGAAAATATATTATTTCACTGCAGTTTAGATGCTACAATGATTCTCTACACTATACTTGCTTGTTTTGTCACATAAACAGAAATTAGGCAAACTATTAAAATGTTAGCAACAAGGAAATGGCAGAGTGATTTCTGCATAGTGCATCTTTAAAACACACACACACACACACACACACACACACACACACACACACACACACACAGGTGTAAACACTGTTTGTTCTAACGATGAGTGTTTAGTTTCTTCAGCTGAATCTGTTCTTCAGTTGTTTTAGCGCTTCCTTGTCCTACTTCTCCTGCCATGCTCTATTTGAAGAATTAGGTCTTCTCAAAAACAAGTGTTTGCTCCAGGTACCTCTTTTCAGCTGCTAAGTCTTTGCACAGTCTTACAGGAGTCCCAATGGGCTGTTGCACTGTCAGACTCAATTGTGGAGAACAGTGTCAAATCCAAACACGGTTTAGGGAACGATATAAAAAGTCAACACTGCAAGTAAACAAACTTGCGTGGTACAGTAGCTAGCATTGTAGTAAACAGAATCGCACCTGGGGTCTGCTCCAATAACAGGCTTGGGTCACGTCCACTTCATAGGGAATCATTTGTCTCCAATTGGCCACAGCTGGTTGGTACCTCCTCTGTGTTCACGGTGTCATAATAGCGTCTAACACTGTAACACCCCCCAATTAACCCAGACAGTTAAACCACTAGTCTCATTACAGTAACCAGTCATATGCTGCTCCTGAACGCAGCTCGCTCTGTCTGTTGTCAACGCTGCTGCTTCAACTCTGTATCACAGGCGGTTGGTGGCACCTTAATTGGGGAGGACGGGGCTCGTGGTAGCGGCTGGAGCGGGATCAGTGGAATGGTATCAAATACATTGAACACGTGGTTTCCAGGTGTTTGATTCCGCTCACTCCGTTCCAGCCATTATTATGAGCCGTCCTCCCCTCACCAGCCTCCACTGTTGTATGTGTCTGTGCAACACCACTACAACAGTTGAACCACCAACCTCGTTACCCCGACACCTACTGCTCCAGCATGCAGCGCAGCTCTGTGAGCTCTGTCAGCTGGTGTACTAACACAACGGCGTTGGTAGCAGCGCAGCAGGCAGCAGACACGATAGCGTAATTACCACAGCTTGTGAATTTTTCATGGAGTTATGGCGCGCACAGAGCCACAGACGATTGCACATGTGGTGTTCGTTTGGAAAAAGCAAACGCTTAACTGAGTTTTTTTTTGTGGAAAGCTCTCTGCGTGAATTAAACATTCTTAACTTCTTGAACACTCCATACTTAATGCTTTCTCAAAGAGAGCCAATTATATTATGGAGCAAGTTCCTAGCTGGAGCTATTTTAGAATAGTTTGACTGGAACACTGGGGACTGTATTGAATTGTGCTAGATAGGAAATGAGGTCGGTGTGTGAGTGCGGTTTTAACCCTGTGTGTGTTGTCTTCACAGAATGCCGGGTGCTCAAGTCCTCATACTCTGCTCGCTCGCCCACTCCAACGAGGGCTGCTGGGAGCAAGAGCCCTGGACTCTCACGCCGTATCAAGTCCCCTGGCATAGGTATTCACATGCATGCACGTACACACAAACAAACACACACACACACAGTTATTGGGTGATGGACTGAGTAACTGATTTTCATCTGACACTAACTACTGTAATCACCTCAAAAAGAGTTTCAGGATTTTGGCAGGCTACCGGCCATTTGGCCAATTACCGAACATTTATTTGAAGCTCAGTTAAAAATTGATTTTGAGGCTTTAAGTTGGACATTGAAACCTCGAGCTGTAAAATAGTTTTTTTTGCAATTTTCTCTTTCTCTCTGCAGTAAGAAGACAAATCCATTACTCCACCAGTAGTCAGTCTCCTGTTAAATCCCCAGGTAAGCCTGTTGACATCCTGCACTGCCCACTCTATTGGCCCATTACCCAACCACAACAAACCACTCATTTTCATCTAGCTAGCTATCATTACAAGGACCTTGAGTTTTCCCCTGAGCATGAAGCCTAACCAGGAATAACTCCTGGCCTTAACCATCACCACAATATGTTAACAATAATCACTACATGAGTCTTTCTCAGAGAGGGCACCAATAAAACCCTTTTGAAGTTCCTGATTGCTTGGAGTCTTGGTCAGTGCACCCGTGGCCTGAGGTTGACCTTGTGGCTGACGGGGCCCTGTGAGAGGTCCAGTTAGTCTCTTTCAGTACAGTATGTTGTAATGTCAGTCAGCCTCCTGCTGTGTAGGGAAGTGCCATCAATTACTCTGAAGGAACTCTGCTCCACTGTAGACCTCCCTGGCCTGCCACCCTGACCCAAGACTATTTAAAGATCTCTGGATATCGCTCTCTCTTTCTCCCTCTCTCTTTCTCTGGCTCTTGCTCTCTTTCTTTTTCGCTCTGTATTTTTCTCTCTCCTCTCTTCCTGGCCCAGAAACTCTCTCTGGCTTCTACAGTATGCATCTAATCTGAGCACAGACTGGTGCAGGACCTGCTGATACAAACCCATGTACTAAATTAGCCTCAGTGCTTTAGTCTTCAGCTGCTTTCACTGAGCCCTTCTAATTGAATTGAATAATCTCATCAGTTGTCTGGCATCACATTTCCTAGTAGGTGCTGTACTGTATTGGTGGTTCTGACTGTTGTTCGTAGGTCCAGATTGGTTGTCTCAGGGAACGGGTACAGTGTGTGGCAGTGTACCTGCCAAGAACCTAGAGTGTGTGGCAGATGAGGCCTTTCACAGAAATACACTACCATTACCAATACAGCCGACTTCTCCAAAGAAAGGCAATGCCTGGCCCTGTTGTTTGAGGAGAGGACTGTTTGTGACACAGGGAGGTTCCTGGAGGTAGGCTGCGTGAGGTACCCTTGAACCCTCAGGGTCGTAGCTTTCGTGTGGCCTTAGCTGCAGACAGATTATCCAGGCAGCCTGCGGAGGCACCTGGCATGACCCCGCGTGTCTGTCTGCTGGAGCCAAACACAACCTGCTTCTCCCCACAGGGGACCGGACAGGAAGTTGGACAGTCACACACAGTTCTAGACACGAAACGCCACACTACACCTTAAGAAAATCTAGCACTCGGTCTTAAGGAAAGATCATGGACTTGAATTCCTTGTGAAAAACTGTTTGTACAGAGTTTTGTCAACTGAGTGAAAGTAAACCCATTCAAAGTGAACTTTGTTGTGGCACAAATGGATTTCCTGCCCTATCGTATATCACTTCCTGTGATAGAGGCATTTCCTTTAGTATTCAAAGAAGTTAAGAAAAATAGAATACACAATGTAATAACAGTAATGCACTTTTAACCAGCCACATCTCTCCAGAGGAAAAAGGACTTCCTCTCTCGTTTGCCCTTCCCCACATGGGCACATCCTGTTGGGCCAGCCCTAGCCCTATCATTGTCTTACTATGGCTTCCTCCCTCTCTCCTTCCCTCTTCTCTCTCTCTCTCTCTCTCTCTCTCTCTCTCTCTCTCTCTCCTCTCCAGTCAATGGTGTCCCCAGCAGTACGATCTCCACCCCCAAGTCCACCAAATCCAATAGCTCCTCCCCCACCAGCCCCCGCAGTATACACAGCTTCAAGGTGAGTCACACACACAAACCGTGTCTCACACACACACACCACCTATAAGAGTGATTTGTATATTTAGACATATGCTATAAATAACTATATAGTAGCAAATGATTTAACCTCAAGTGCATTAGATCAGGAATAGTGGCTGGCCAGAACGCTTGAATCTGTTGACAGTGGAGACAACAGCACTTAAACCTTCTCAAGATTATTATTACAGTTTGGCAACACCTACACCGTGTTTACTTGAAAGGTCCATAACGTTTGATAGAACTTAGTTACTCTGAAGACATCCACAAAATAACGTATTGAAAAGAAAGATTGATGATGTAATCCACCCAGATCAAAGGTGTTTCACCTTGAGATTCCTCCTTTAGATAGTGTACTAAATAATGCATACACTTTTCTAGTCCAGGTAACAGAAATAAGCCTTATGGTCCATGTACCATAAGAAGTGTTGAAAGACCTTCTCTTCCATAATAGAAAAGATTACTGGGATGACTTGGCGGATTCTGTCGCATGTGAAAGCCAAGAATGCTTGAAAAAGCAGTCTTATAATAACCTATTCAAACAGCCATCACAGCTGTCTCTTTTGGAAAAAGCCTCTCATCAAATTATTCATTCTTTTCAACATTGGTCCTCATTTCGATCCATTAAAGTTTGTGTTTCTTCTTTCTCTGCCTGATAAGTGACAGTAGGGGAGGCCTTATCCATTAAGATAGTTCCTTACACCCTGTACTGTTCTGAAGGGCAGAACACTTATTTTACGCCAAATGCATAATTAACACAGTGATATACATACCTGCTCACTTTCTTTTGAGTTAGTTTGGGTAGGCACACAACGTCCACAGAATGGAGAACTGTAAAAAAAACACAAGAAATAAGAGAGGGAAAAAAACAAACAGAAGAATGTAAACCATATACCGGGTAAGTGCCAGTACCAAACCATACAATTTAATTGCGGGGGTGTTTTGTATAAGTTTCCTGTCAGAACTCTGAAGCACTATCTAACACTACGGGGATCCATGAGCTAGTTATCCTGACACACTCTGTCATGGCATTATATTGGATTTCAGATGCATGCTACTTAAAGCAAAACCATTAGTCAATGTCCCTAGATCCCAGGGCTTAGTTCTGGATCGATGTTATGAAGCGGACCTGTCCTGTTATATTACTCTGGAGATGTAACTGGCTAATTCGATCGCCCTGCTAGTATTGATGTCAAAACAAAGCATTGGATTGGGAGTCGCGTGCCCAGATAACTTTGGCCCAGCTAACCTTGACCTCAAATCCATTGTGTGTCATTTTTGATATTTATAGTTGCCATGGTGATACGTGTGTCCAGGTTTTGACTTGACACACGTATCTTCATCTCTTACTTTCTTTCTCTCCTCCTTTCCAGATTCCGCCACATCACACGTCTGCCTCCAATGTGAACGGGTCTTCACACAGTCTGGAGCTGGCCTATAACATGAGTCCTGAGGGTAGGTGGCCCCTTCTCTGACATTTTCTTCATTTCTGTTTTCTCTCCTCCTCCTCCTCCTTGCTTCGCCACTCCACTCCTGCCCTCATCCCCCCTTCTCCTTTCCCCCTCCTCCTTTCTCCTCTTTTGTTCTCCCCTCCTCCTTTCTCCTCCCCTCCCTACACTTCTTCCACTCCCTTCTCTCCTCCCTTCTCTTCTTCTGTTCTCCTCTTCTCCTCTCCTCCCTTCTACTCCTCTCCTCTCTTTACCCTGTGTCATCCTGTCTCTGTGCCATCTCTCACAGCTCCTGCCTGCACTCACTCACCCCTAAACACGTGGCCCAATGCATCCCCAATCCTCCCTAGGGCCCCAATGCAGGTTCAGGTTGTTATATTAGAATTGCTTACTCAGCGACACAAGCCGCATCACAGCAGCACTCACAACAGAGGGACAGAGAAGTGTGATGTGGAGAACAAGTGAAAAAACCTGTGTGCTTCTGCGTGAGACAGCCAGGCGGTATCAACACGTCCTTGGGCTGTGTGTCTGCATCATATTACTGGTCGCTCTTTAGGAGAGGCCAGATATTAGTTCTAGGGTAGGAGCTAGGCTGCCTGGGTTAATGGGCAATTCATGACTTTATACTTTGATTAGATTAAAACCTTTATTTCAGCCACTTTGTCTTAACAAAGAGATCATATTCATTTCACTGCAATGCAAGTTTCACCAGAGTAAGTACTTGTAGGTATTGTGCGTCATTCTACACTGAGTGTCCAAAACATTATGAACACCTGCTCTTTCCATGACAGACTGACCAGGTGAATCCAGGTGGAAGCTATAATCCCTTATTGATGTCACTTGTTAAATCCACTTCAATCAGTGTAGATGAAGGGGAGGAGACAGGTTAATTAAGGATTTTTAAGCCTTGAGACAATTGAGACATGGATTGTGTATGTGTGCCATTCACAGGGTGAATGGGCAAGACAAAATATTGAAGTGCCTTTGAACGGGGTATGGTAGTAGGTGCCAGTGCACCGGTTTGTTTCAAGAACTGCAACACTGCTGGGTTTTTCACACTCAACAGTTTCCTGTGTGTATCAAGAATGGTCCACCACCCAAAAGACATCCAGCCAACTTGACACAACTGTGGGCAGCATTAGAGTCAACATGGGCCAGCATTCCTGTTGAACTCTTTTGACTCCTTGTAGAGTCCTTGCCCCGACTAATTGAGGCTGTTCTGAGGGCAAAAGGTGGGAGTGCAACTCAAATATTAGGAAGGTGTTCTTAATGTTTTGTTCAGTCTGTATATATGTGGGCCACAGGAAGTAACTGAAAGAGCATTCTGATGTGCCCCGTTGTAACACGTCTCTCCTCATCAGTTAACGGCAACAGCTGTAGCTCTATCACAACCGTCCTGGATAAGTACAAGGTCGGCAAGGTCATAGGAGACGGAAACTTTGCAGTGGTGAAAGACTGTGTAGAACGGTATGTAAATTAAGAATGATATTACATTTCTTTACATCTCATTGATGGATTTAAAACCTTATTTTAATTTTAACTTCTCGCTTGGCCGGAAGTTTCATAGCATACCAATTGTACTTTTATATTTGTAAGGAATGTTCACTTGGCTGTTGGACTTAAAAAGCCCTATTTATAAATGACCACGTTGATCAGTAGCTTTCAATGTGACTTAATAAGCGCCACGTCACATGTCATAACTGCTTCTAAGGCTTAATGACAGCAGGCATTTATAGAATTGAAGTAAGCATTTACTGTTTGTGTATGTGCGTGTGTCTGGGGTTCAGCCCATGAAATCCAATTCATTACCGTTTCCCTTCTGACTCAGCAGTTTGTCTGTAATATACAGAGAGAAGACTCCTTCCTCTAATCAGAAGGGCTAGACGCTCCAATACACTGTCACGCACCGTCTGATGCTTCAGCCTGTGACTGTGTATGGGGATGCAACACTGTTCAGTCTACTGTTGGATAGAACTTAGAATCTTAGTTTGTGATGAAACAATGCTGGCTAACCTATTAAAAGTGCCTTTCAAACTTGTTAAAAAATGTTATGGTTTGGCAGATGATTGCCAATGATTTGGGTTGGTTTGAAGGATTTACAGTAAATACAATATATCATGATTTGAAGGACTAGTGTTGCTGTGTGTCTTTCTAGGTCCACTGGGAAGGAGTATGCACTGAAGATCATTGACAAGGCCAAGTGCAGTGGAAAGGTAAGAGAGAGAGAATATGTTGTTGCCACTGTATTTCTTTGACTGTGTCACCCAATAGCAGCTGAGCTCAGCAACCCAGGTTGTAACGTGGTGAATGAATGAGTGTTGCTGACCGTCCCAGCACCATGTATCAACAGAGAGACTGTTCTCTCAGACAGTGTTGCTGACCGTCCCAGCACCATGTATCAACAGAGAGACTGTTCTCTCAGACAGTGTTGCTGACCGTCCCAGCACCATGTATCAACAGAGAGACTGTTCTCTCAGACAGTGTTGCCGACCGTCCCAGTACCATGTATCAACATAGAGACTGTTCTCTCAGACAGTGTTGCTGACCGTCCCAGTACCATGTATCAACAGAGAGACTGTTCTCTCAGACAGTGTTGCTGACCGTCCCAGCACCATGTATCAACAGAGAGACTGTTCTCTCAGACAGTGTTGCTGACCGTCCCAGTACCATGTATCAACAGAGAGACTGTTCTCTCAGACAGTGTTGCTGACCGTCCCAGCACCATGTATCAACAGAGAGACTGTTCTCTCAGACAGTGTTGCTGACAGAGTCCCAGTACCATGTATCAACAGAGACTGTTCTCTCAGACAGTGTTGCTGACCGTCCCAGTACCATGTATCAACAGAGAGACTGTTCTCTCAGACAGTGTTGCTGACAGAGTCCCAGTACCATGTATCAACAGAGAGACTGTTCTCTCAGACAGTGTTGCTGACAGAGTCCCAGTACCATGTATCAACAGAGACTGTTCTCTCAGACAGTGTTGCTGACCGTCCCAGCACCATGTATCAACAGAGAGACTGTTCTCTCAGACAGTGTTGCTGACCGTCCCAGCACCATGTATCAACAGAGAGACTGTTCTCTCAGACAGTGTTGCTGACCGTCCCAGCACCATGTATCAACAGAGAGACTGTTCTCTCAGACAGTGTTGCTGACCGTCCCAGTACCATGTATCAGCAGAGACTGTTCTCTCAGACAGTGTTGCTGACCGTCCCAGTACCATGTATCAACAGAGACTGTTCTCTCAGACAGTGTTGCTGACCGTCCCAGTACCATGTATCAGCAGAGACTGTTCTCTCAGACAGTGTTGTTGACAGAGTCCCAGCACCATGTATCAACAGAGACTGTTCTCTCAGACAAGAAGACACTCTAAATAAATGACTATTGATTGCTCTGGTCTCTTAACTGTCTAATGAAGGTTTAGCCTCTCAGCTCAAGGTGATGTATATCATGTATCTGTCAGAGCAGCTGACATTAGAGAAGACATGAATAAAACATGATAAATCTCTAATCTGATTCCATGAGATTAACAGGATCAAAGACCAACACAATGAACTACTACATGTCTGTCTGCCTGGGGGTTAATAATACAGGGTGGAATACCTAACCACTGTCCACTCTCTGTGTGTGTTCACGTGTGTGTGTTCACGTGTGTGTGTTCACGTGTGTGTGTGTTCGCGTGTGTGTTCGCGTGTGTGTGTTCGCATGCATGTGTGTGTGTGTGTGTGTGTGTGTGTGTGTGTGTGTGTGTGTGTGTGTGTGTGTGTGTGTGTGTGTGTGTGTGTGTGCGCGCGCGCACAGGAGCACCTGATAGAGAATGAGGTAGCAGTGCTGAGGAGAGTCAAACACCCCAACATTATCCAGCTGATAGACGAGGTGGACACACCCACTGAACTCTATCTGGTCATGGAGCTGGTCAAGGTACGTTCAACCACTACTGACCTCTACAGTATCTATTCAACCACTACTGACCTCTACAGTATCTATTCAACCACTACTGACCTCTACAGTATCTATTCAACCACTACTGACCTCTACAGTATCTAGTCAACCACTACTGACCACTACAGTATCTATTCAACCACTACTGACCTCTACAGTATCTATTCAACCACTACTGACCTCTACAGTATCTATTCAACCACTACTGACCACTACAGTATCTATTCAACCACTACTGACCCCTGCAGTATCTATTCAACCACTACTGACCTCTACAGTATCTATTCAACCACTACTGACCTCTACAGTATCTATTCAACCACTACTGACCTCTACAGTATCTCGTCAACCACTACTGACCTCTACAGTATCTATTCAACCACTACTGACCACTACAGTATCTATTCAACCACTACTGACCTCTACAGTATCTATTCAACCACTACTGACCTCTACAGTATCTATTCAACCACTACTGACCTCTACAGTATCTATTCAACCACTACTGACCTCTACAGTATCTAGTCAACCACTACTGACCACTACAGTATCTATTCAACCACTACTGACCACTACAGTATCTATTCAACCACTACTGACCTCTACAGTATCTATTCAACCACTACTGACCACTACAGTATCTATTCAACCACTACTGACCTCTACAGTATCTATTCAACCACTACTGACCACTACAGTATCTATTCAACCACTACTGACCCCTGCAGTATCTATTCAACCACTACTGACCTCTACAGTATCTATTCAACCACTACTGACCTCTACAGTATCTATTCAACCACTACTGACCTCTACAGTATCTCGTCAACCACTACTGACCCCTGCAGTATCTAGTCAACCACTACTGACCGCCATAGCAGTATTCTGCACTTCATCAGTGCATGCAACATTAATATTATAGGTACCTTCTCATTTAGGTAAGTACTTAATTCAACATTAATGTGTCTAATGCGTCCATTTCCTGCAGGGTGGCGACCTGTTTGATGCCATCACATCCTCCACTAAGTACACAGAGAGAGATGCCAGTGTCATGGTGTTTAACCTGGCTGGAGCCCTGAAGTACCTCCACAGCATGAACATAGTACACAGAGACATCAAGCCTGAGAACCTGCTGGTGAGTAGTGAGGGACCACACTGAAGACTGGGGTAGCCAGCTACACTGTACACTGTAAGATCATATGTTGTTGAATTAACAGACAGTAGTTACCTAACAACAATATGTCAGAATTGTTGTGACACAGTTCCACCAGAGTGGCCGAGATACACTACCTTTCAAAAGTTTGGGGTCACTTAGAAATGTCCTTGTTTTTGAAAGAAAAGCAAAAGAAATTGTCCATTAAATAACATCAAATTGATCAGAAATACAGTGTAGACATTGTTAATGTTGTAAATGACTACTGTAGCTGGAAACGGCAGATTATTAATGGAATATCTACATAGGCGTACAGAGGCCCATTATCAGCAACCATCACTCCTGTGTTCCAGTGGCACGTTGTGTTAGCTAATCCAAGTTTATCATTTTAAAAGGCTAATTGATCATTAGTAAACCCTTTTGCAATTATGTTAGCACAGCTGAAAACTGTTGTTCTGATTTAAAGAAACTGGCCTTTAGACTACTTGAGTATCTGGAGCATCAGCATTTGTGTGTTCGATTACAGACTCAAAATGGCCAGAAACAAAGAACTTTCTTCTTGAACTCGTCAGTCTATTCTTGTTCAACAGTTTTCAGCTGTGCTAACATAATTGCAAAAGGGTTTACTAATGATCAATTAGCCTTTTAAAATGATAAACTTGGATTAGCGAACAGAGGAGTGATGGTTGCTGATAATGGGCCTCTGTACACCTATGTAGATATTCCATTAAAAATCAGCCGTTTCCAGCTACAGTAGTCATTTACAACATTAACAATGTCTACACTGTATTTCTGATTAATTTGGGGGTATTTTAATGGACAAAAAATGTGCTTTTCTTTCAAAAACAAGGACATTTCTAAGTGACCCCAAACTTTTGAAAGGTAGTGTATATGATGGATATGAGATTTGAGATTTTCATATGGCATGCTAAAGTATTTGCATATGAGATTTGCATATGAAATGCTCAATGCCTTTTGAATTGAGGTGACATGAGTTGGAAACTATGTTTTCTGTGTCTGTCCCTTAGGTGTGTGAGTACCTTGACGGCACTAAGTCTCTGAAGCTGGGGGACTTTGGTCTGGCCACTGTGGTTGAGGGGCCCCTGCACACCGTGTGTGGAACCCCCACCTACGTGGCCCCTGAGATCATCGCTGAGGCTGGGTGAGTTACTGCCAACTCAGGGAACCTGCACCTGTATCCATAGCATCAGACTCAGACATTCTATTGACCAGCGTCGCTGAAGGGGAAACCCACACTGATGTTAAACAACACTTTCTTCATATTTCTCGCTCTCTGCTCGCTCTCTTTCTCTCTCTCTCTGCCTCTATCTTTCTCGCTCGGCGCTCTCTTTCCCTCTGTCTTTCTTGTTCTGCTTTCTCTCTCTGCTCTCTCTCCCCTTCTGCTCTCTCTCTCTCTCTCTCTCTCTCTTTCTCTCTGCTCTTTCTCCATCTCTTCTCTGTCTCTCTCCCTCTCCCCCAAGTTATGGTCTGAAGGTGGATATCTGGGCAACTGGGGTCATCACTTACATCCTGCTGTGTGGCTTCCCTCCCTTCCGCAGGTACACTACACAATGTTATTTAACCTCCAGAACACCTACAGTACACTACACAATGTTATTTAACCTCCAGAACACCTACAGTACACTACACAATGTTATTTAACCTCCAGAACACCTACAGTACACTACACAATGTTATTTAACCTCCAGAACACCTACAGTACACTACACAATGTTATTTAACCTCCAGAACACCTACAGTACACTACACAATGTTATTTAACCTCCAGAACACCTACAGTACACTACACAATGTTATTTAACCTCCAGAACACCTACAGTACACTACACAATGTTATTTAACCTCCAGAACACCTACAGTACACTACACAATGTTATTTAACCTCCAGACACCTACAGTACACTACACAATGTTATTTAACCTCCAGAACACCTACAGTACACTACACAATGTTATTTAACCTCCAGACACCTACAGTACACTACACAATGTTATTTAACCTCCAGAACACCTACAGTACACTACACAATGTTATTTAACCTCCAGAACACCTACTGGGAAATATTCTCAGGTACACCACACAACAACATGAGCGCTCCTTGACGGGATATCGTTCATTACACAGTCACCACGCTTAATGTTAACATGATAATCTATGAAATTCTACGATTGGCCACCTGCTTCATATCTGATTCACACAGTTAAACCTCTACTAGCCTGTCTAGGGATGTACTTTAACTTACAGAAAACAGGGATTACATCCTTACTGTTGGAAAACGCTTAGAAATGTCTAATTGGTCTCGGGAATGCCCTGTAAATGTTCCCATAGACAGTCCTTACGCTGAAAATCAAGTGTTGAGTGGGCTAGCCTAGCACATCCGTTTGGCTTCCTTAGTGTAAACCCAGGCGTCTGGTCCTCGCACACTAATTCAGCTATTTAAATACAGGAGACGTGAATTTACAATTTATCTCGCATAGATTAACCGTTCGGCATAGACAAGGTCCCTGGATAGTAGTGTCATCGCAGTGAGGATTGTCTGCCAGAATAGAGCTGAGAGATTTATTATGTCGCCATAGTCAGTCGTCCTATCCTCCCCCTACTTGTACCTCTTCTGTTGCTACTCTTGTGATGTTCTGGTGTGTCCTTGAATTGATTCCTGGTGCTAAATTGGAAAATGCATGCAGCCAGTTAGTGAGTGAAGGTGAGGGGATAGATAGGACAATGGTGTCAGAGTTATTCTGACGCTGTGTGTCTTTGAATGTGACATGAATATAATGTGTGATGCCAAAATGTATGTGTGTGTGCGTGCACTACAGTATTTGTGGGTCTATGCTGAAATATCCATCTGTTCACAGCATAGTATGTCTCTCTCTACAGTGAGGACAACCTTCAAGAGGACCTGTTTGACCAGATCCTGGTGGGACGACTGGACTTCCCTGCCCCCTACTGGGACAACGTCACTGACTCAGCCAAGGTAACCACCACACACAGACACACCACCCCTGTCGGGTCAGCCCCCGTTACATTTGGGTGGCAGTAATGAGGGGGTGGGGGGGTCCCGTTGAGATCTCCCGGAATGAAGGAGAGGGGAGCGGGACTGAAGAAAGAGAGGGATGGTTTGGAAAGAGAGAAAGAGGGGATGCACACACACACCATCTCTTCTTCTGTTCTCTCTCTCTGCCTCTCTCTCTCTCGCTCTGCCTCTCTCTCTCTCGCTCTGCCTCTCTCTCTCTCTCTCTGCCTCTCTCTCTCTCTCTCTCTCTCTCTCGCTCTGCCTCTCTCTCTCGCTCTGCCTCTCTCTCTCTCGCTCTGCCTCTCTCTCTCTCGCTCTGCCTCTCTCTCTGCCGCTCTCTGTCTCGCTCTCTCTCTCTGCCGCTCTCTCTCTCTGCCCCTCTCTCTGCCCCTCTCTCTCTCTCTGCCTCTCTTTCTCTCTCTCTCTGCCTCTCTTTCTCTCTCTCTGCCTCTCTCTCTGCCTCTCTCTGTCTCTCTCTCTCTCTCTCTCTGTCTCTCTCTCTCTCTCTGCCTCTCTCTCTCTCTCTGCCCTCTCTCTCTCTCTCTCTGCCCTCTCTCTCTGTCTCTGCCTCTCTCTCTCTCTCTCTCTCTCTCTCTGCCTCTCTCTCTCTCTCTCTCTGCCTCTCTCTCTCTCTGCCTCTCTCTCTCTGCCCTCTCTCTCTCTGCCTCTCTCTCTCTGCCTCTCTCTCTCTGCCTCTCTCTCTGGCTCTCTCTCTGGCTCTCTCTCTGCCTCTCTCTCTCTCTCTGCCTCTCTCTCTCTCTCTCCCTGCTCCCTCCTCTCACTCCCTAAATGACCACCATGCGTTACAGTGACAGCAGCTATTTCACTGCAAGGCTGAACTACTAATTAAATCCTCTGCTGCAGTGGCACCTCGACTTAACAAAGAGAGGCCTACGTCTAGAGAGCTCAACAGCCTGCTGCAGTCACGGTCTATTTATTAGTTACCAGAAGAGAAGAAAATGGACTGATTTAGACTGACATGGACTACCTGAACTTGTCCAATTAGACATGCTCATTTTCGTTTTCCGTTGCAAAATATTTTGGTACGTTTTGTTATGGTAAGCCCTAATGAATACGACCCTGGTTGGAGGCACAGTGAATGTAGCCAAAGTGCTAGAGCAGCGTTTGTAATGTCCTTCTGTGACACTTCTACATTGTTCTCACAGTGTGACATGTCAAAGGTTGCGATGACATGACTTGAGAGAGACTGGACCCTAAAGAAGTCACTGCTGATGATGTCACCATGCCCTGATCTGTTTTCTAGGAGCTGATTGGGCGGATGCTGCAGGTGAACGTGGAGGCTCGCTACACGGCACAGGACATCCTCTCTCATCCCTGGGTCACGGTAACTTGTCTTGTGGACTTTGTGGTGTGTGTGTGTGTGTTCAGGACCATAAAGGAGAATGTGTGTGTGTCTCTGCAGGATGACAACATGGAGAACAACATGAAGATGGAGGTGTCAGGTAAACTGAGGACACACTTCAACACAGCACCAAAGCCCGGCACAACCACAGCAGGAGTGTCAGTCATCATGGTGAGAACAGGACAACAACATTCACTATCACAACCCATTATTTGTTTTCTGGTCCCATTATCCATACACACGTTGTTTTACTCCGTATACACAACAGCACTCAGTCACGACTCTCTACGAACTACTCTCTATTGAGACTATTTTTCTGGTCACGTTTCCAATACACACATTGTGTATCTCCATATACTTTCCCCTC
Source organism: Salmo trutta (assembly GCF_901001165.1). Taxonomy (NCBI): domain Eukaryota; kingdom Metazoa; phylum Chordata; class Actinopteri; order Salmoniformes; family Salmonidae; genus Salmo; species Salmo trutta. Next base: position 8,646,772 of record NC_042960.1, read on the forward strand.
ATCTGAACTCTCTGTATTCCACCATCTGTCGTACATAGACACCCCAGAGTCCTCGTCTGTAGATTCTTGATATTTGCAGAAATGTTCAACCATGGCCTGATTTACTTGCCACCAGTCGTTTTCTGAAGGAACCAAAAACAAAGCTAAAAGAAGCTTCCTGATTTTTATTTTATTGGCATCCGCTTATATTTTAAGATTGATTGGAAACCAACATGATCTGTAACAAATGTTAGTCAATTCTGCACTACACCTACTCACTTTCAAACAACCATTTTCACATATAGTACTATTAATCAGTTGGTTACATAAGAGTTTGATCCAAAAGAACATGAGAGATTATCTGACAGGAAAGCTAAGAAATGGACAACTTCTGTTCATGTAATCATATCACTGAGGGTTTTAAGAGAGCAGAATTTATTCAAAATGCTTTCCCCTGGGATTACACATGGATAAATCCTGATTCATCATCTTATCTCTAAAACACGTTTTTATCCTTGTAGTACAAATGTCGTGTTTTAGCGTTGACGCAGTGTTCTCAGTGACCCCAGAGTACATTGGTCTGAAGAGGTACATCCTTAGTCATATCCTACCATCATCTTCATCTGTTTTTAAGCTTTTTCCTACAAGCCTATACACCTCCTGGCACATTTATGTAACTTCCTATTGTGGGTGGTGAACTTCCTCTCTATCTGCCGCACTCTTCTGGTCACATCACCTCCCCACTCTGGTCCACTTGGAGGTCTATTGAGCTGGAGCTGGCCTGCGAACACACGACCTATATAGCATAGGTCTGTCAATGGATGCATCTCAATTAGATCCCCCTCATCTCCTTCCCTGGTCCTGATGAAGGAGACAATGAGAGGAAGCCACTCTAGACTATTGAGATGCACACATGCTGTCTGCTTCCACCTGGGTCCAGTATACCCACTGCAGCAGTAGAAGGGGATTAACATGGGCTAAGGGGTGCGTAAGGGTTCATTTGGGAATACCCCTGACTCGGGGTTAAACCTCATTTTGTTGTAAATCTCCTTCGACAGTTTGAGGTGTAAAGGAGATCCCCGCGCCCCTCCTGCTCATCCCACTCCCACCTCATCCCAGGACCACAGGGGAAGCTTTGGAGCTGAGTGCAGGGTACCGATCTCCCCCGTCCTCCACTCTCTCCCCCTCTGCCAGCTCCAATAATGCCTCTCTATAACAGATTGATCTGGGCAGAATAACTCAGTAACTCTCTGCAGTGGCCTTGAATCATTTGCATGGCTGCTCTGCCCCGTTGTGTAATTTGCCTAAGCTCCTCTCTCCTCCTCCAATTGGGCCTCTTTTATTCTCTCTCTCTCTCTCTCTCTCTCTCTCTCTCTCTCTCTCTCTCTCTCTCTCTCTCTCTCTCTCTCTCTCTCTCTCTCTCATCCTCCTCTCTCATCCTCCACTTTTATCTCTCTCATAACCATCTTCATCAATCAACTGGTCTCTGTGTGAACTGACTTTGTTGACAATGATGTCACTGCTGTGTTGAGAGTTGTCTGAGTTAGATTTGTACATGTTATTGTATTCTGTGTTGTTTTTGGCTGGCTGGGTAGTTATTTGGCATGCTAACTAACTAGGCCTAAGAGAAGCCCTCATTGCTTCTGCTGAACTAATTTTTAATTTGCCCCCGTCTCTGTCACTCATCCAAAATAGTGCTCTTATAGTTAATGCCCCTACAATAACCTGGGGACATTAAATGTCTATGGCAATTTTACAATATATTTGATGTCTATGTAAAGCCATGATCTTACTCCTACATGTATTGGCAGGTTGACATTTATTGTCATGAATCTTGCCCTGGAAGCAGAACTGAGCAATTTTCGCCAGATGGGCCAGCTGCAAAACAAAAATGAGCTTTTTGGTCTTAATTTAAGGATAGGGTTAGGAATTAAGTTTAGCAGTGTGGTTAAGGTTAGGTTTAAAATTAGATTATATTACTTTGTGGCTGTGCCAGCTAGTGACCACTCGGCAGAGCTGCCCCCAGAACAAGATTCATGACAAAACATTTCAACCCTTTTGATACATTACAGTTCATCTCTTGATAATTGTTCAATTGAGCTCTATCACCACCTTGTGGTCAAACATTTAAACTGCACTACTACACTGGATGAGAGAGACAGATGAAAATTGCTTATATTGCCTTGGATTTAACATTGAACAGTACTCCCCAGAAGTTAAGATTTCTAAAATGATGTCATTGAGCTTACTAGCATCCTGAGAGATGGTTGTCATAGCAGACTTTAGGCTAATCAATTCCAGGCCTGGAGAGCCACACAACTGGTTGAATCAACGTTGTTTCCACGTCATATCAATGCAATTCTATTGAACCAACGTGTAATAGACGTTGAATTGATGTCTGTGCCCAGTGGGACACCACTGCTTCTTTTGATTTAGACCTTGGAAACCAGGTGAGTAGTGGACTCTCTGGCTAACCAATGGCATGAACTGATCACTTAGCTACCAGGGACAGAGGAAAACCAGCAGTGCTGCAGCACACCAGAGCAGGAATCAAACAGCGCTGCTTTCTGTGTCTCCTCTAATGTTGTTGAGCTGTGAGTAAGACTAGTCTCTGTCCCCTCTGCTTCCTCCTCGCCCCCTCCACCCCTCCCCAACACGCCCACATTGCCACCCTCTGAATTAGCTCCAAGGCAATGGTATGTACTAACACTGAAGGCTACGCTTCTTTACTGCTTCTTCACTGACGCCACTAAGACTCACTCAGCTAAGGGAACATGGGAAATCTTGGTGCCTTCTGATTGTTACGTATTTGAGTGTTGTTGTTAATAATAATAATAATAATAATAATAATAATAATAATATTATTATTATTATTATTATAGCAATCCAAATGATCTGTAATTCCAGATGTGATCTTCAGTGTCTAGTTGGTTTGGGTTGTGATGAGGAAAAATCTCTCCAGCACAATTTCTCATTTTCCCTTACACTGCATGTTGAGCACTGATGATATGATTTGCTGTCTTGTTGGGTCAGTCTACTACTGTGAAGGGTCTGTCACTGTAAAATCATCCCATCTATGGATGTTTCTGTCCATATATATATATATATGTCCATATATATATATATATATATATATATATATATATATATATATATATATATATATATATATATATATATATATATATATATATATATATATATATATATATCTACTGTGTTTAATACTATATAGAAATGTTACTCCATGGACCTTACTGTCAGAGATCAGTGAGGTTGAATGTTATCTTGGGGCAGTTTTCTCTTTCAATTATATATTGACACACTGTTTTTTATTTCTGTCTCTCCCTACCTGTTTGGTTCTGTTGTATTGTACAGTACAGCAGGTGAGTGTTGGTCTGACTTTCTTTCCCTGACCCCACACCCCTCACCCCTGACCTCTACCAGAACACAGCTCTAGATAAGAAGAGGATCCAGCTGACTCGTCGCAGCCAGAGGCCCACAGCACCACCTCCGCTCCCACCACCGCCTGGGAAGAAAGTAGTCCCTCCTGCAGCCATGCCAGTCAAGCAAGCCTCACCAGTCTCACCCAACACCAAGCTGCCAGTACCCACCAAGCTGGCATCACCCACCAAGCTGCCAGTACCCACCAAGCTGGCATCACCCACCAAGCCTGCCCTGCCAGAGGAACCCAAGAGTCCTCAGACTGATCTGCCTGTCCCTGTATCCCCTCCTATCTCTCCTTCAACACCTACCAGACCTGGTACCTCTCCCTCTGTCCCTGTCTCTCCTTCCTCTCCTACCAAGCCTAACGTCTCTATCTATCCTACCTCCCCTACCAGGCCCAACAACTCTCCCTCTCCTTCCTCTCCTACTAAACCTGTTATCTCTCCCTCTCCTTCCTCACCTACCAAACCTGTTATCTCTCCCTCTCCTTCCTCACCTACCAAACCTGTTATCTCTCCCTCTCCTTCCTCACCTACCAAACCTGTTATCTCTCCCTCTTCACCTACCAAACCTGTTAGCGCTCCCTCTTCACCCACCAAACCTGTTATCTCTCCCTCTCCTTCCTCTCCCCCTTCACCTACCAAACCTGTTATCTCTCCCTCTTCTTCCTCTCCTTCTTCATCTACCAAACCTGTTAGCGCTCCCTCTTCACCTACCAAACCTGTTATCTCTCCCTCTCCTTCCTCTCCCTCTTCACCTACCAAACCTGTTATCTCTCCCTCTTCTTCCTCTCCCTCTTCACCTACCAAACCTGTTATCTCTCCCTCTTCTTCCTCTCCTTCTTCATCTACCAAACCTGTTATCTCTCCCTCTTCACCTACCAAACCTGTTATCTCTCCCTCTTCATCTACCAAACCTGTTATCTCTCCCTCTCCTTCCTCTCCACCTACCAAACTCCAAATGTCCCCTTCTCTTTCCTCTCCAACCAAGCTCCATGTCTGTGCCTTCCCTGGGGCCTCTCATATGCCTGTTACCTCCCCCTCTCCCTCCTCTCCTCCCTCTCTTTTTACCTCCCCCTCTCCTCCTGCCCCTCTCTCTCCCTCCTCTCCTCCCTCTCTTTTACCTCCCCCTCTCCTCCTGCCCCTCTCTCTCCCTCCTCTCCTCCCTCTCTTTTTACCTCCCCCTCTCCTCCTGCCCCTCTCTCTCCCTCCTCTCCTCCCTCTCTTTTTACCTCCCCCTCTCCTCCTGCCCCTCTCTCTCCCTCCTCTCCTCCCTCTCTTTTTACCTGCCCCTCTCCTCCTGCCCCTCTCTCTCCCTCCTCTCCTCCCTCTCTTTTTACCTCCCCCTCTCCTCCTGCCCCTCTCTCTCCCTCCTCTCCTCCCTCTCTTTTTACCTCCCCCTCTCCTCCTGCCCCTCTCTCTCCCTCCTCTCCTCCCTCTCTTTTTACCTGCCCCTCTCCTCCTGCCCCTCTCTCTCCCTCCTCTCCTCCCTCTCTTTTTACCTGCCCCTCTCCCTCCGACCCTCTGTCTCCCTCTGCCTTTCCCAGCCCTCCCTCACCCCTGACCTGCACCTCTCCCTCCTCTCCCACCCCTCCACCACCTGTTACCTGCTCCTCCCCAACCGTGGCCCCACCCCTGGTGGGCCTTGACGTTGAAGCTGCTGCTACTGCCAGAGAGCTGTGAGAAAGAATGATGGATGAGAAGACTGGCTGCTGGACCATGGTCTAATTTGTACCTTTCAAGCCCCCTTACCTCTACCCGCTGTATCCCCAGACCTATGATTCGCATGTAGGGGGCTAGATACAGATAGAACCTCCACCTCCATCCCCAGTAACAGCTGATATCCACTGCTGTATCGTTCCTAGGCTCCCAAGCAACAAATGGCAAAAAAACAAAAAAGAAGCAAAATGGCTCCTACAACCTACAGTACAATCTCTGTAGAGAACCCATCATATCCACGCTCCAAGAGGGAAGTTGAGGGGTTTTGTACATGTTGGTTGATTTGTATATACGGTATGTGTGTATTTATATATGAGCGATATGGAGAAAACAGAGCGAGGCCTGGCTAGTTTGGGTCTGTGTGGTTTCAGATGGGGTTTCTGGAATGACTTCTGATAATGTTTTATTTATTGTCTGTGGTTGGTTGGTAGACACGCACACATGTTGATTATGGGTAGAAGTGTATTATTTGGCGTGCTTGCCGTCTGTTGTAAGATAAACTACTACTGTAGATGTATATAGTATTGTATGACAAACACATGAGGCATCCGAATGAAAGTTGTAGGTTTGAGTTTGTTTTCTTCTCTTGCCTGTAAGCCTGTTTATCATTGGTCCGCTATGGAGCCTGTAGTGTTTAACTGCTGAACACCAAAAGAGAGACGCAACAGAATAGAAGATGAACGTGTCAATGAGGAGAGGTGTGCCTGTGAAAATAGCTGCCGGATCAGGGGTGTGTTCAGGGTGGTAGGTAGCCTAGCGTTTAAGAGCATTTGGCCAGTAACCGAAAGGTCACTGGTTCAAATCCCCAAGCCAACTAGGTGACAAATCTGTCAATGTGCCCTTGAGTAAGGCACTTAACCCTAATTGCTTCTGTAAGTCGCTCTGGATAAGAGTGTCTGCTAAAATGTAAATGTTCATCAGGCACAAAACAGACAAACAGGAAGGGACTTCCTGGACATGTCCTGTAAGAAACGCTCATTTTTGCCCTCCGTTGCAAAACGTTTTTCATTGTGTGCCCTAATGAACCTGACCCAGTAGTTAGAGATTCCTTTTCTGAAACCAGCTGTCAGGAAACACTGGGAGCTCTATCCCCTCATAGACTCATTTATCAGTCCAGATTTACCTGATACTAATGTGAGGCTGTTCCACTTTGCTGTTGTCTTTGTCTGTAATGGTAATGCACTTGTTTTAAAGTCCATGGTTAAGTCCCAAATCACACTCTATTCCCTATATAGTGCACTACTTTTGAGCAGGGCCCATAGGGTATTGGTGAAAAGTAGTGCACTATGTAGGGGTATAGGGTACCATTTGGGATGTAGACCGTATCTCCTTACCTAGCCTAGTGCAGTTGGTTAGGGTTTAACCCTTCGGATATTGATAATGGCTCCGATGCACAGCACTACTAATCCAAGGGGATTTAGTTGCATGTTATGTTACTCCCTCTGCCTCCCCACAAAACAGGTCTCTCTCACACACACACACACACACACACACACACGTCAAGCTGGTACTATTGTACGTATAGTAGCTGTTCTGTTGTGTAATGTTTAGTCAAACTACACTGTCATCATCATAATGCTTTTTTATTGCAGTTTTAGTCTGGATACGTGTATGAAAAATACATTTCAAACAGGAAAAACACTCCTGTCAGCTTTGGCCAGCAGTTTTAGTTTGTGCAGACATTTAGCCACTATGTGACTCCTTTATCATTTTATATTAGGAGCACATCGGAGAACTTCAAACGCAATAAAAAGTATTCAAATCAGTGATTTTTTATGTTTTTATTTCTTTGGCACTATGTTTTTGATTGTGTGAAAACACCTATGTTGACAAAGGTGTGTAGAAATCAGATATAAGCCATTCACAATGAGGTAAAGTGACTGAGACCCATGTGATCATCAGCGCCCTCCTGTGGACAATATCTGATGCAACAACATGGCCTATTTTCAACTATTAGCCAATGAAAACAACTATTTGATGACGTGTTTTGCTCCAGACCTATCCGGATGAATCAGATCTACTGAGCCAATCACCAGGATAGAAACAGTTACCAGATCTAGCTCTAACATTGAGCCTATGGGGATCCAAGCTAGGGACCCACAGACTCCCATAACCCCCTGGCCTGGCCTGAGTGGTCTATGATGGCAGCACCTGCACTGTGTTGGGGGGGGGGTTGCCACTTGGAGAGCAGGTCCTAGTGAAGACTCTCCAACCGTCATTTCTTAAAGGGAAGGTTGCACAATATATTTCCACAAATCTAACAATGATTGATGATATTCCATCTAAATGGTGTTTATACCCTTCTAGTTTTGCAATTTGAATAAACCTAAGACAAAACCATAGATATAGCACTCATATTTGTATCTGTGACAGCCTCAATGGCGCTGCCCATGCTGTCTCCATTTTGAAGAAGTAGGCAATGTTCTTTTTCGCAATTGGCTGATCCTGCCCGATGAACCGGTTGGACATGACTCCAACAGTGTCACCAGGAGGGATCAGCCAATGAAGATGGAAGTCCCACCCAGTCAACTACATTTAAATGGTGGAAGCCCTTAATGATACTACCCATGCTAATATGTCCTCTATCATTCTCTATGGGTTAAACCTACCTACGTTGGCCGTGGCTGCAGCCAGGTGAGGAAGTTGTGCAGCTTCTGTGAACGATGTGGTTAGTGCAACCCCACCCCTGGCTACATTCCAGTCGAACTTCAGAAAACGGGAGTTCAAATAACAGTTCAATTGAAGACAAGACGTCTCAAGTTAAAAAATTCTATTTTATTTGTCAGAACTCATCACGCATCAAAAACACTCATTCCAAATTGATTGCCAAAATATTGAGCGATACATAGAAAATACAGTAGTAGCCATTTCATTGTAATCGTAACCAAACCAAGCGTAGATCAAACCAACACGGAATGTTTCTCCTTATGAGCAACCGTTGTATTGGAGGAACCACATTGGGTTTTCCAACCCTGCACCGAAACACCCGATCCAATTCAGTTTTGACCTGAAGGCCCATAATTAGGTAGAATCGAGTATTTTAAAGCTGGGCTTGAACCAAAAAGTGCACACCCTTTGGCTGTCCAGGACCAGGGTTGTCTTGTGGTCTGGTTTAACCAGTGAATATTCACCATGACACACAGACAAGTCCCTCATTTCGCTGCACCTCTCTTTGCCAAGATGAGATACTTTGATGATCCTAGCATGGTTTGGGCACTGTGTCGATCGCTAATATGATACAGTATATGCTTAAGTACTGCAAATGCCTCAGTAGAGGAAGTAAAGCTAACAAGAAGTTATACAAAGAAGCACATCATGGCTACGTCGGGAAATTTGGAATGGCTTCCTTTCCTCGTCCAGTCTCCTTCATGTAAAGTTCTGATAGGTGATAAGTAAGCAATTTGAAGGAAATTAGATGAGGAAAGGATGCCATTTTACAAAATTAGGATGTAGCCCATGACATTTGTTTCTACTGACAGACATATTATTCATCAGTATGGTTACAGTACATACATAAAGCTAATGATCGTCATGACAACACCCAGATACAAACTAATCACACCGGCAGCCATCTTGTTACTATGATGACTGTCTGATACACATATGACAACTGGTGACAAGTCTTTGTGCAGTGTACGCCACCATCAGGACAGCAGAGGAATAACTCATGCACAGGAAGGCAAGATCTGTCCGTTTACACAGAGGTGTGGTACAAACATTTAAATAGAATATATTCCCTCAAGTCATGAACACACAAGGAGGACTAACTGAACTTCCTGCTCAATCACCACACAAAACTTAACATATTTTATTTCCCTGTGTTTCCACACAGTAGCAAAAAGAGCATGAAAAAAAGGATATTAATGACCAAAATAATGATTATATCTCCACGTTTCACACCTATTAAATCATCACTCACCCCTAACGTACACAAATATATGGATTCTTAAGACAATAGATGCAAATATACTTTTCTACCTACTTCCACTTTGAACCCTTATTTTCCTCTGCTCGAGATGAAAATAGACTCTTAACAAGCTAAAAATAGATTTGTAACCATAGGTATATAACCCCACCCTAATATTATATGAAATTTTCGATATGCCCTACAAAATATAGCAATGCCCTTTTTAAAAAAATAGTTTGCTTCTTTCGACAGAATCAGACAGTTTTTCTTCTCTTAAGATACATTCAGGATATCAATATGTATTGAGTAGTGCCTTAGTACATGGAACGACAGGATTGCAGTAGGTAGGTCCCACGTTAACCAGATTCTTAGGGATTGTTGTGTGGTCCTGCCTCAGTATCTGGTCTGGTACTCGTGGTGCCACCTGTTGAAGTCATTGTAGAACAGGACTATACTACCAGACGCCATGCCGGTTATGATGCACCTAGGAGAGGACAGAGCCGAGAGGGACTGTTGAGTTGAGGCTCATACATGTAGACAGAACATGATGTACTTTTACAGTAAGTCTACTGTCATTATACTGTGAATAACACCAAGGTCTTCATCTTGGTATTCTGTGCATTCTAGATTGGGAAGGTTTTTTTTATTTCCCATCTGATGTTAGTTACTACAAACCCACACATCTGAAGATCGTATTAATCATTAGTCCATATTTTAATTATTTCTTCCTATGTGCTAAAACTTCATACCACACAACACCCATGTGAGTAAAGATTACAGCGTCAGAGTCCAGGTGTGTATGTTACCTTTGGTCGTTGGACATGGCCATGGAGCGGATGCCTGCGTCACAGCCAGGGTAGGTGAACATCTGTTTGAGGTTGTGAACCTGCCAGACAGACAGAACTCCCTCGTCTCCCCCCGTCAGCAGGTACTGTCCGTCCCGACTCAGCAGCATGGCCTGACGGGAGAGGAGAAACAGCACCACTGACTGACGGGAGATGTTATGTACAAGACAATACGGAACATTGCTGTATCACTGTTCTATTGCATTGCCAATGACGCGGTCAGCGCCCTCCTGTGGACAACGTCATGACCTGCAACCTATTGCACCTACCACTGGAGGGCGCTAATACATGCAGAGATTTGGATGGGATGTGTGACTCCCTCACACCACACCAGAGCTGACCACTATCATAAAGCATAATGAACATGGGCTTATTGGCCAGTGAAGAATCCTGTCGCCATATTGACGTCTGCTATTTGTCCACAACAACTCTTTAATAACAATCAACCAAAGCTTTATCAGTATAGGCTTTGTGGTGTGGTCCGATGTAGTGACCTAGCCTAGGACACCAGTGACTTCCCCACCTACCTCACGGTGTGCTATTTCAATCAAAGTCTCTGTGAGCACTTCCTGCACCAAGCGAGAGAGGCACAGTATCAATCAGATATTTCCCAACATTCATGTGGCGAGCAGCACAGCACAGAACAGCAGTCCATCCACCTCAACTGCCACAAGCCACGGCTCCCCACAGACACAGTGGAGAGATTTATTCTGCTCATCTGGTTTTCCTGTGCACTTATGGGCTGTGTTACACTTTAATGTGTTCCCAAGGGAAACAGGGGGATACATTACGGCGCTACACTAAACTTCTGTGTTGGGATATATTTATGCATACAGTAAATAGTTGGAAATTGAAGCCAGTCAGAGGCATCAATCACGAGGTAACGAACGCTGATGAAATGACAAGGAAATGTAAGTAATAACTAGTGGAAGTTAGCCTAATTAGCGGTTTTACATTAACATACTGTATGTTAGATGGGAAGCAGCTATTTCAGTCACAGCTGGCTTAGAAAGATCAGAAGAGAAGTGCAATTACCGGATGGAAGATTAAACAAAAACATTCATCATCCAAGCCATATGTGGTGCAGCTGGCAGAGTAGATTTCAAATGCAAAATATTTGAAATAAGCACAACTTAGTTTTGAACTTAACGCAGATTGGCACATTCCTGGCAATCAGTTGAGCTTATTTTGTGATACCAACTCAAGTCAATCAAAAGTTGCGTTAGATGCTTATACCGCCGCTAAAACAAATATAATGGATAATTTAACAATCAAAACATTTAAGAAAGACAGTAGTTGCACATTCAAAACGGGGAAATGTCGACCCTATAAGAAAAATCACTGGTAGCTAGCCTGACTGCTCCCAATGGACCTGATCACTGGTAGCTAGCCTGACTGCTCCCAATGGACCTGATCACTGGTAGCTAGCCTGACTGCTCCCAATGGACCTGATCACTGGTAGCTAGCCTGACTGCTCCCAATGGACCTGATCACTGGTAGCTAGCCTGACGGCTCCCAATGGACCTGATCACTGGTAGCTAGCCTGACTGCTCCCAATGGACCTGATCACTGGTAGCTAGCCTGACTGCTCCCAATGGACCTGATCACTGGTAGCTAGCCTGACTGCTCCCAATGGACCTGATCACTGGTAGCTAGCCTGACTGCTCCCAATGGACCTGATCACTGGTAGCTAGCCTGACTGCTCCCAATGGACCTGATCACTGGTAGCTAGCCTGACTGCTCCCAATGGACCTGATCACTGGTAGCTAGCCTGACTGCTCCCAATGGACCTGATCACTGGTAGCTAGCCTGACTGCTCCCAATGGACCTGATCACTGGTAGCTAGCCTGACTGCTCCCAATGGACCTGATCACTGGTAGCTAGCCTGACTGCTCCCAATGGACCTGATCACTGGTAGCTAGCCTGACTGCTCCCAATGGACCTGATCACTGGTAGCTAGCCTGACTGCTCCCAATGGACCTGATCACTGGTAGCTAGCCTGACTGCTCCCAATGGACCTGATCACTGGTAGCTAGCCTGACGGCTCGCAATGGACCTGATCACTGGTAGCAGACAGACAGACAGACAGATATACAGTACAGACAGACAGATATACAGTACAGACAGACAAACACAGACAGATAGACAGTACAGCCAGACAGATAGACAGTACAGCCAGACAGATAGACAGTACAGCCAGACAGATAGACAGTACAGCCAGACAGATATACAGTACAGCCAGACAGATAGACAGTACAGCCAGACAGATATACAGTACAGACAGATATACAGTACAGACAGAAAGACAACCTTTGGCCTCTTCTTATGAGCCACAGGGAAGATGTCCAGTGAACGGACCACTGCTAACAGTCAACTGCAGTATCAGAAGACCTGGCAGTCTGAACTAATGCACTGACTCTCTCTCTCACACACACACACACGCACACACACACACACAAGCTTCACACACACACAAGCCTCACACTCACTCAGAGGCACACACTCACTTAGGCACACACACTCACACACTGGCAACGGGACTGAGGGATCAATCTTTCCAGAGCATTTTGTTAGATCACCATCCAAGAGGACTAGGAAAGGATTCTGGGAATGGAGTATGGCTGTGGGGTGATCGGGGGAGACAGGGGTGGGGGATGTCATTCTGTTTAGATTTGTTTGCTGTGTGTCTGATATCTGTGTAATTGCGTCCTTTATCTTGCCATATAAAGCACCATAGCAATTTTTGTCAGTTAATCTGACACTATTGATTAAGAGAACAGACATTTAGATCAACATCATTTAGGATTAACTCAATAAAGGAAAATGTAGTTAAGATATTGTTTGCCAAAATGGCTCTCAGTATTTCAGGAATGGCCCATTACATTCACAGAACTAGTGGCAGCAGTCCCAAACTGAACAAACTGTTCTGATTCATGACCTCAACTCATAAGCATGAACTAACTTGACAGTTACTCTCTTTTAATTGTTCCTCCGTGAAGTCAGTGTTACTCCATCCAGCCTCTGGCACTGATGATGTACTTACTATATGGTGTTGATGTAGCCTTGTATGGCTAGACCTAGTACATAACCCACTGTGTGCTGCTGGGGGGTTGGAGACCTGGCAGACCACTCAGCCAGACACAGGTAGGAGGCTGTTCCAGGACAGAATAAAATCAGCCACTCTGCGACTAGGAGGCCAAACAAGATGGCCGCCGTCTCCACAGGAGCCAAGATTGCCGACGTGACTCAGGTGTCTGAAGGATGACTTCAGACCCTGGCAATGATGCCAGGGAGAACTATTATAGAACCACATGCTCCTTTTAACGCCCATATTTCCTGCTTTTTGGGGAAAGCGAAGGTCAAAAGGGAATGTGAAGGGTTAGGTGGGATTTCGTGTCGTCTGCTCAAGGTAAAAGCTGAATTTATGGTGCTGTTCATTCTAGCCGTTACATGCACACAGAGAAGACAGTGAACACAATCTGCTAGAATGGTTACTTACACTGTCTGAGTTATATTAGTGGGGCTAAGACTGTAATTCATTCAGCATGGCCTCAACTCAACTACGCTGGATGAATCTGCTATCAGAGAACCAGCCAGGAGAGAGGTTGTTGCTGAGAGTTACAACTCTCTTTACCCACCAACGCAACTAGGGCCATATTCTAAATGGGGAAAATGACATCAGTTTTTGACATTATTCATCATAATCTGCTGCTGTGTTGTGGCTTTACATCTATAGCATGGATCGAGAGTAGGATGTCTAACACAGAGGGTGTTTTTTAATGGATGCCTCTCCAACATAATCAAGGTGGAGTTGGGCATTCCCCAGGGCAGCTGTCTAGGCCCCTTACCTTTTATAATCTTTACTAATTACCTGGCACTGGCTCTGAGTAAAGCCTGTGTGTTTATGTATGCTGATGACTCAACACTATACACGTCAGCTACCACAGCAAGTGAAATCACTGCAACATTTAACAAAGAACTGCAGTCAGTTTTAAAATGGGCGGCAAGTAATAATCTAGTCCTAAATATTTCAAGAACTAAAAGCATTGTATTTGGGACAAATCATTCACTAAACCCTGAACTAAATCTTGTAATGAATAATGTGGAAATTGAGCAAATTGAGGAGACTAAACTGCTTGGTGTAACCCTGGATTGTAAACTGACATGGTCCAAAGATGTTGATACAACGGTAGCTAAGATGGGGAGAGATCTGTCCGTAATAAAGCGTTGCTCTGCCTTCTTGGCCTCGCTATCAACAAAAAGTTCTACAGGCACTAGTTTTGTCACACCTGGACTACTGCCCAGTCATACATGCAAGTGACACAAAGGACATAGGCACATTACAGTTGGCCCAGAACAGAGCAGCATGTCTGGCCCTTAAATGTACACTGAGAGCTAACATCAATGACATGCATGTCAATCTCTCCCGGCTCAAAGTAGGCAAAAGATTGACTGCATCACTACTTTCCTTTGTGAGAGGTATTGACATGTTGAAAGCACCGATCTGTCTGTTCAAACGACTAGCACACAGCTCAGACACCCATGCATACCCGACAAGACATGCCACCAGGGGTCTCTTCACAGTCCCCAAGTCCAAAACGGACTCAGGAAAACACACAGTACTACACAGAGCCATGACTACATGGAACTCTATTCCACATCAAGTAACTCATGCAAGCTGTAACATAAACATAAAACTACACCTTATGGAACAATGCGGACTATGAGGAGACACACACACACACACACCAGAACACTCTCTCTACACACATATTTTAGATATGTAGTGGTGTAATAATGTTACATGTAACGTTTTATTTTATTTTTGTCTTAATTTGTTTGGCAGGACCTAATGGGGATCCATAATAAATACCAATACAAAAATAGGCTCCAGTTATTAACATACCCACCCACCCACCCACCCACCCACCCACCCACACAGAGTCTGGGACAAGACTACTGTAAGGGGACACCTTGGGCCAGGACAAACATTTATTTATCCCGGAGTCCTGCTGTGTGGTGGGACGCAGCGCTAGCTGAAGATTGATACTGGTGTCTAGTGCAGTGCATTAAACACCACGTCCAGGCCTCATACTGAGACGAGGGGGGCCGCTGTTCTCACAGAGCTACCCTGAGATGTTAAGACTGCCCTGATTCTGTCTGACGTGGCAGGAATTTACAACGCACAGCAGAGGAGAGACGCAAAACGGCCCAGGAATGGCTAACGGTTTATGTACATGAAAAGAACGAGCTGGGGAGTACACTACGGGGACCTGGAAAAACCTAAAACTGCATTGGATAAGACAGCAACTAACTGTCTATCAGAGAGCCATTATGGATTTGATAAAGACTAACAGTTTATATACATGAGAAAATGAGGCTGGTTATACTATTGGCAAAACTGTTGTAGTTACCAAAATAGCGGTGGATAAAATCGGAAAACTAATCTTCACAACAGCTATTTGGAGGATAATTTGATCTGGATCTCACCAACCTAATCTTCAGTAGAATCTGAAACACTACAGTAGAATCTCATTTTTAACTTCTAAGATTACCCTTTTTTTTAACCTTTCCTATTCAGCAGCATGTGATTTCAATACAATGAACATCAACTCAATACCAGACTTGCTCTGCCAATGAATTCTGACCCAGTCTGCTTATTGGAAACAAATGGGGGGGGGAGGGTGTATGTATGTATATAGCTCAGTAATCAGTCTAGGTCCTGGTGCTATGGCTGTGACTATGACTGTGACTGGGTGACAGGGGCAGAGTACAGCTGGCTCAAATGGGAAGCAGGTGTGCCTATGAGGGACTGGGTTACATTTCCCAGGTCCATCGGAAACAGGGGGAAAGGGAAACTGGCCAAAGAACGGCGGCCATTTTGTGACACCGTAGCCGTGAGGCAGGAAATGTGAAATGTGGGAATGTGTGGTGTGGTGACTGAGGGTTGTTAATGGGGCTAGGACTGGGAGAATGTCCGCCCTCCTGCCATGTTGAACCAGCACTAAGACCTGATAGGACTCGACACGGGACACCAGGATCAAAGAGACTTGTCTGGACTGGAGGAGAGGAGAGGTTGGAGGAGAAATGGAAGTAAAGAGCCTTTGACCTGGTACTTCCTAGGCTAGAAGTGTGTGTGTGTGAGGGGTTTGTAGATGTGTATGCCCTGAGGCAGACAGGCCTCAGACCATGGAGCAAGCCTTTAATCAGAGAGCAGACCGCTGGCATGATGAAGCACAGAAACTTTCCCAGACCAGTAGGATAGAACAGAACAGAGAGAGGCAGCCCACTCTAGAAATAAGCACCTTACTTTGAACTTGATGAAGATCAAAATGTGTGTACACTAGGCTTTCCAACAAAACATTAAAACTGTTAGAAGCTTAATGAAATGACTTTATCCCTCTATATCAGTGGGTTCCTTTACCCTGATGTTCTCTATATCAGTGGGTTCCTTTACCCTGATGTTCTCTATATCAGTGGGTTCCTTTACCCTGATGTTCTCTATATCAGTGGGTTCCTTTACCCTGATGTTCTCTATATCAGTGGGTTCCTTTACCCTGATGTCCTCTATATCAGTGGGTTCCTTTACCCTGATGTTCTCTATATCAGTGGGTTCCTTTACCCTGATGTTTTCTATATCAGTGGGTTCCTTTACCCTGATGTTCTCTATATCAGTGGGTTCCTTTACCCTGATGTTCTCTATATCAGTGGGTTCCTTTACCCTGATGTTCTCCTCCATCTCCATGTGTCCCAGCAGCTTTCCGTTGATGGAGAAGAAGCAGAAGTGTCCCTTGTCGTAGTAGACTACGATGTGGCCCTCTGTAGAGGACTGGATGAGACGGGGCTGCACGCAGCCCACCGGGCCCTCCAGGGTCCGCAGCAGGTCCCCATTCATGGAATGGATCAGACACGGGCCCTCTGTGAGTGGAGGAACATAGAAGTTACTAACCAGGCTCTGATTTCCACTGATTCACTCAAGGGTTTTCATCATAATGACATTATAATATGGTAATTTCTTCTTCTTCTAAATCCAAAGCGACTTACAGACCTGTCTACATTGACAGTATGAGGTTGTTCAGTATGAAAGTGTTCACTGTTCAGACATTCATATTGTCAGTGTGACCAAGATCTAAGTTACTTTGAACCTAGTCTATAGCAAGAGGCATCGCTTGATCCACACATACTCACCTCTGCAGCCACTGATGACCAATCCCAGCTCGGCACACACACTGGCGCAGGTCACCTCACAGTCATGACCCGTCAGGATGGCTCTGGGCGTCACAAACTCAGCTGGGGAAAAACACACAAAACGCACGCTAGCCATTGGAAATCAGGTGTGGGCATGTTCATTTTACAGCCACTAGAGGGTGGTAAATCCACACAATCATTTTCCTATAAGTCATAATGCCTCAGAATGGGATCTTTGGTATATTCAAAGTGGAAGACCCACTTTATGGTCATGCATTTCACCACATAGAAATGACAATTTAGAAACGAATGGCAACATATTGTCAGAGTATGTGCTCCGGCTATTAAACAATGGAGAGTGATTCTGACGAGCTCTCGTCATGCCTGTCAGTGGTTTTAGCCACTGGGTGTGGGTGGTTGTGAGAATTGGTCCTTATTTAAGAGTGGGTGGCTATGTGGTGGACTCTGACCATCACTGGAACTAGAGCATAGTAGCTGCCATTTATTCTAGAATAATTATTCTTCATCAGAGACCCAGACCAAAACATACACTCCCAACTCCTCTCAGCAAACAGACAGGACTCATCCAGCGATAGCATCTCCACTCTCTCTCTCCCAACACTTTTCACTAACAGTCTCCCTCTTCCTTTAATACGCTGTACTCCCCCAGAATAACCTAAGCAACTCCAGATGCCTCCAGACAAGAGACTGGGCTCTGACATCGTCCTTTAGGAGACGAGGAGGAGAGAGAGAGACGTGCCAAAAAGAACAGCCCATCATTCACTTGCGTTGGGCTGAGCCGTCAGAGACAAGAGCCCAAACAAGAGTTCTGCTCTGGGGTTAGCTCCAACCAATCAACACCTGTCCTGCCAATACTGGTACTGCCCACTGTTGGATATACCACAATGTTGACCACTACATCAGTCAGTGATGAAACTTGTTAAGTAAATACAGCCAATGGACATGCACTGCAGAGTAGACAGAGAAGAAAGAGTCAAACCTCACCCTCCCCTCACCCTTCCTCCCTCCCTCCTTCTATCCCTCCCCCCCTCACCCTTCATCCCTCCCTCCCTCCCTCCCTCTCTCTCTCTCTCTGAGGGATGGTAAAGTCTGCCTGCCACTTTGTGGTGCTTTACAGGAGCCAGGTTGCTGCACTGATAATATTGGTGTTTAACAGGGGGTCCCAGCTGACCCCTGCTCCCTTTGATGTGGGGTGAGAGGTCAGAGGTCATAGTAAAGCTGCTAAAGCACTGTACCACAGTCAGTCCCACACTGCAGTTCATTAGGAGTTCACTATCAGACCGAGGGCGTCTCAACGCCACGCCTCGCACGGTGCCCTGGGTCTTCTCAAACAGAGGAGAGGACAGGGTCAAGTTCAACTACAGAAGGAGACAGACCGACAGACAGCACTTCAAGAAGGAAGTCATAGAAATGGAAAAGCTAGAATGGACATGGTTGTTACAGTGAGGGAAAAAAGTATTTGATCCCTTGCTGATTTTGTACGTTTGCCCACTGACAAAGAAATGATCAGCCTATAATTTTAATGGTAGGTTTATTTGAACAGTGAGAGACAGAATAACAACAAAAAAATCCAGAAAAATGCAAGTCAAATATTTTATAAATTGATTTGCATTTTAAATTTGTGAAATAAGTATTTGACCCCTCTGCAAAACATGACTTAGTACTTGGTGGCAAAACCCTTGTTGGCAATCACAGAGGTCAGACGTTTCTTGTAGTTGGCCACCAGGTTTGCACACATCGCAAGAGGGATTTTGTCCCACTCCTCTTTGCAGATCTTCTCCAAGTCATTAAGGTTTTGAGGCTGACGTTTGGCAACTCGAACCTTCAGCTCCCTCCACAGATTTTCTACGGGATTAAGGTCTGGAGACTGGCTAGGCCACTCCAGAACCTTAATGTGCTTCTTCTTGAGCCATTCCTTTGTTGCCTTGGCTGTGTGTTTTGGGTCATTGTCATGCTGGAATACCCATCCACAACCCATTTTCAATGCCCTGGCTGAGGGAAGGATGTTCTCACCCAAGATTTGACGGTACATGGCCCCGTCCATCGTCCCTTTGATGCGGTGAAGTTGTCCTGTCCCCTTAGCAGAAAAACACCTCCAAAGCATAATGTTTCCACCTCCATGTTTGACGGTGGGGATGGTGTTCTTGGGGTCATTGGAAGCATTCCTCCTCCTCCAAATACAGCGAGTTGAGTTGATGCCAAAGAGCTCCATTTTGGTCTCATCTGACCACAACACTTTCACCCAGTTGTCCTCTGAATCATTCAGATGTTCATTGGCAAACTTCAGACGGGCATGTATATGTGCTTTCTTGAGCAGGGGGACCTTGCGGGCGCTGCAGGATTTCAGTCCTTCACGGTGTAGTGTGTTACCAATTGTTTTCTTGGTGACTATGGTCCCAGCTGCCTTGAGATCATTGACAAGATCCTCCCGTGTAGTTCTGGGCTGATTCCTCACCGTTCTCATGATCATTGTAACTCCACGAGGTGAGATCTTGTATGGAGCCCCAGGCCGAGGGAGATTGACAGTTCTTTTGTGTTTATTCCATTTGCGAATAATCGCACCAACTGTTGTCACCTTCTCACCAAGCTGCTTGGCGATGGTCTTGTAGCCCATTCTAGCCTTGTGTAGGTCTACAATCTTGTCCCTGACATCCTTGGAGAGCTCTTTGGTCTTGGCCATGGTGGATAGTTTGGAATCTGATTGATTGATTGCTTCTGTGGACAGGTGACTTTTATACAGGTAACAAGCTGAGATTAGGAGCACTCCCTTTAAGAGTGTGCTCCTAATCTCAGATCGTTACCTGCATAAAAGACACCTGGGAGCCAGAAATCATTCTGATTGAGAGGGGGTCAAATACTTATTTCCCTCATTAAAATGCAAATCAATTTATAACATTTTTGACATGCGGTTTTCTGGATTTTTTGTTGTTGTTATTCTGTCTCTCACTGTTCAAATAAACCTACCATTAAAATTATAGACTGATCATTTCTTTGTCAGTGGGCAAACGTACAAAATCAGCAGGGGATCAAATACTTTTTTCGCTCACTGTAAATACCGAATTGTTTTACATGGGAGCCACCTATAGAATATGCTGTTACTTTGCTGAGCATTGAGGATTGGAATAGCACGTTCTGAGGAGTGATGTTGTAGAGAACATACCTAGGAGATAGCCGACTATGTTCACCATTGATGTTGTAGAGAATATACCTAGGAGATAGCTGACAATGTTAACCATTGATGTTGTAGAGAACATACCTAGGAGATAGCTGACAATGTTCACCATTGATGTTGTAGAGAACATACCTAGGAGATAGCTGACTATGTTCACCATTGATGCTGTAGAGAACATACCTAGGAGATAGCTGACAATGTTCACCATTGATGTTGTAGAGAACATACCTAAGAGATATTCTGTTCACCATTGATGCTGTAGAGAACATACCTAGGAGATAGCTGACAATGTTCACCATTGATGTTGTAGAGAACATACCTAAGAGATATTCTGTTCACCATTGATGCTGTAGAGAACATACCTAGGAGATAGCTGACAATTTTCACTAGCCCTTTTCCCACTATATAGCCATTGTGCAAATCAACAAGCGTTGGTATAAATTTGAGTATTTAACAACTTCACTCTGCAAGTGAACTAGACTTTGGTTTAGTTTAACTCAATACACATAAATGACTGCCTCCTGAACTTCCCAGAGTAAAAACACAACGTGTGTAAATCTTTCATTAGTGCAGACTCCTCCGATACACTAACTGCCTTCAGCTTGGTGGTTAGTAACCCTAAACACAGTAAAGGCACAAAGTGCAGAAAGTTCTGTACCTCCAATGACCTTCCTTGTAAAGTAAAAAGGCTCCTGGTATGATGGACAACCCCTTTAAGTTAATTTCAGTGAACTATTTTAACGGCTTTTAAAGGCCCAGGCAGGCACCCTGACGACTTTCCAACTAGGTTCCACCATGCTGACACTGTGGCCACACCAGACCAACAGGTCATGATCTCTCCATGTATAGATTTCATTAAGTTAACTGTCCAACATCCTAAACGTCACAAACGCTGATTTACGCCCTACAACGGCGAGGATTAAAGCGTGATGTCGGATTTTGCCAGTGGAAGATCAATAAAACTGATATATTGGTGTATCGTTTAACCTTTTGAGCTGCTCGCCACCATTTGGTTTGCATTAGGCAGACATCTGATTACAATATAATACATAAAACCAACACTGCTAACGTGTGTGTGTGTGTGTGTGTATGTGTAGACTGAAAAGGGTATCACTTACCTGTGTGTGTGTGTGTGTACTGAGAAGGGTATCATTTACCTGGGGAAAGATATATGTGTGTATGTGTAATGCTTAGACAGATAAAAGATATAATTTCAGCTGTTGTTCACTGAATGATTATCTAGAGGCTACTTCCTAAATGTATCTTTATTAAAAAGTCATGGTTTAAAATGTGGGGGGACGACCCATAAACCTGTGTGTTCTACCATTGAGCCAACAGAGGTCAGTATAGTCTGCAGAATCCCCTCCCACTGTGCATGCTCTCTACTGCCCTTCACTCACTCACACAGAGAAGAGTGTATGGAGCAGGCACTGATTGTATAGATGTGTGTGTGTGTAGTGTGTGTGTGTGTGTGCAAATGTACAATTTGGATACTGCAGACACATTTGGCACAGAGAAGGCTAATCTGTGTTAGCCAGCAGCTAAACAGGAACTAGCGTGTGTGTCTGTGCGTGTGTGTTTGAGGGCTGAACTTGAAAGCACTGTGTTTGGCGGGAGAATAAAGGAATCTCTGGTGTGTGTGTGTGTGTGTTCGTTCGTGCCCTATGGTTAGCAGACCCTGATGCGGTCTAGAGCAATGGAGCATCATATTGTGGTGGTGGGCCAGACTGATTAAAGTACTGCTGCTAAAACTCACTGCTGCACCATGCAGACTCTGGCAGGCTGGAGAATAACACATGCACACACACACATATGCACAAACACTCAGAGACCGACACAGAGAGACAGAGAGACCGACACAGAGAGACAGAGAGACCGACACAGAGAGACAGAGAGACCGACACAGAGAGACAGAGAGACCGACACAGAGAGACAGAGAGACCGAGAGACCGACACAGAGAGACCGACACAGAGAGACCGACACAGAGAGACCGACACAGAGAGAGACACAGAGAGACCGACACAGAGAGACCGACACAGAGAGACAGACACAGAGAGACAGACACAGAGAGAACGAGGCAGAGAGAACGAGGCAGAGAGAACGAGGCAGAGAGAACGAGGCAGAGAGACAGACACAGAGAGACAGACACAGAGAGACAGACACAGAGAGACAGACACAGAGAACGAGACAGAGAGAACGAGACAGAGAGAACGAGACAGAGAGAACGACACAGAGAGACAGACAGAGAGAGACAGACAGAGACACACTTGATTCACACAAACTACTCTGTACACAACGCAGGCTGGCTGGCTCAGGCTGAGGCTGAAGAATAACAGATGCACATATACAGATACAGAGCCTTCAGAAATGTATTTACACTGCTTGACTTTTTCCACATTTTGTTGAGTTATAGACTGAATAAAAAAATTATCAAATTTAAAAAAAAATGTGTCACAGGTCAACACACAATACCCCATGATGTCAAAGTGGAATTATGTTTATCAACATTTTTACAAATGAAAAGCTGAAATGTCTTGAGTCGATAAGTATTCAAGCCCTTTGTTATGGCAAGCCTAAATTAGTTCAGTGGTAGAAATGCTTAAAAAGTCACAATAAGTTGCATGGACTTAGTGTTTAATATGATTTTTAAATTACTACCCGATCTCTGTTCCCCACACATACAATATCTGTAAGGTCTCCCAGTCAAGCAGTACATTTCAAACACCGATTCAACCACAAAGACCAGGAAGGTTTTCCAATGCCTCGCAAATAAGGGCACCTACTATTGGTAGATAAAACTTTTTTATTTTATTAAAAAGACATTGAATATCCATTCGAGCAGAGTGAAGTTACACTTTGGATGGTGTATCAACACACCCAGTCACTACAAAGATACAGGTATCCTTCCTAACTCAGATGCCGGAGAGGAAGGAAACCGCTCAGGGATTTCACCATGAGGCCAATGATGACTTTAAAACAGTTACAGAGTTTAATGGCTGTGATTGGAGAAAACTGAGGATGGATCAACAACATTGTAGTTACTCCACAATAATTGACCTAATTGACAGAGGTAAAATAAGGATGCGTGTACAGAATACAAATACTCCAAAACATCCATCCTGTTTGCAACAAGGCACTAAATTAATACTGCAAAAAATGTGACAAAGCAATTAACTTGTTGTCCTGAATACAACGTATTATGTTTGGGGCAAATACAATACAACACATTACTGAGTACCACTCTCCAAATTTTCCAGCATATTAGTGGCTGCATCATGTTATGGGTATGCTTGTAATCGTTAAGGACTGGGGAGTTTTTCAGGATAAAAAATAAACGTAATGGAGCTAAGCACAGGCAAAATCCTAGAGGAAAACCTGGTTCAGTCTGCTGTCCACCAGACACTGGGAGATGAATTTACCTTTCAGCAGGACAATAACCTAAAACACAAGTCCAAATATACACTGGAGTTGTTTACCAAGACGACATCGAATGTTCCTGAGTGGCCGAGGTACAGTTTTTACTTAAATCTACTTGAAAATCTATGGCAAGACCTGGAAATGGTTGTCTAGCAATCATCAACAACCAACTTGACAAGAGCTTGTAGAATTTTGAAAATATTAATGGGCAAGTGTTGTACAATCCAGGTGTGGAAAGCTCTTAGAGACTTACCCAGAAAGACTGCTTCTACAAAGTATTGACTCAGGGGTGTGAATACTTATGTAAATTAGATATTTCTGTATTTCATTTTCAATAACTTCGGTAACATTTCTAAAATCATGTTTTCTATTTGTCATCATGGGGGAGTGTAGATGGGTAAGAGAATTGTTTTTATTTAATTCATTTTGAATTCAGGCTGTAACAACAAAATGTGGAATAAGTCAATGGGTATGAATACTTTCTGAAGGCACCGTACACACACACACACTTTATACAAACACACACGCTAGATTCACTTCTAGACTGTACACCATGCAAACTAGTCCTATGCCAACTGCCCCATTCAATCAAATCTGCCAACCTTAAAGTCATGCGTAGCCAATGTGGAATTGGGGATTCATAAGGCACGCACATCATTTAATGTATGTAGAATGTAATTATCTTTTCTTGTTTGATCTATTTGGCATAAATTAACACAGGCCACAGTATGCATGTTTTATTAATGAAATGTACATTTCTACTGATTGTACTCAGAGTGATGCAATCATTCATGTGTGAAGTAATAACCTCATATGGTAATATATTATACATATAATTATTTATATAATTTAGAATTAACTGAATATGTGGGCCAATGGCCATTTACACCTCGGAAACAAGGAATACCTCGACTGCTAAATCACAAAATAGCAGCCAAAATCAAAAGTCTGTATTTTGTAACTTTTTATGTTGTAATTTTGTAACTTAAGCAACATGCCCGTAGGCCTGTACCGTACTTTTGGTTTATTTTAGTTTTAGAAACACCTCGTGGTGGAAAAGACTGCGACATCCACATCCAAAACACCAGATGAGGTCAGTGACACGCCATCATCTAACGTTCCGTGTTCCAGATCAACAACCGATGTGTCTTATTAACCAAATCACAATTTGTCATAAATTGCAGTCCATTTGTAGCAGAGCACTTAACAGCATGTAAGGGTCTCTAAGCCAGCCAAATTAGTACCATGGAGGCAGTGACTCTCCCTGCTCTGTGCTCTGTGTTTAGCCCTTTGATCATCATGGTCCATGTCATATGTCATGGTAAGAGTAAGGGCTGTAAGGGGGGGGCCCCCAATGGTAACGTTTTGCACTTTTCATGACTGTTCTAACCCCGCATCAGATGGAAGGTGGTGGGCTTTTATGTGACCAGCGACTCCCACATCACATTTACCGTCTCTAAGTGGTCCTCGGACTCTCACTTTCACTCACATGGAGGGACAACACACACACGTATGTGCGCACACGCACACTAACGTTCTCACACACACACACACAACACACACACACACACACTATAGAGCGAGAGCCCATTTCTTGACCACAGTCAGTTCCCTGAAATCCAATCTGTGTGTTGGAGACCTAGTGTGGTCAGATGAAACTAGTTGTTACTTTACAGACTGGGGCCGTAAATACAGTCAGACCTGTCTCTGAGAGGGTTCTGGGCGACAGTGTGGTACTTTACACAGGCAGCCCTATTCTGATTGTTTGCCCAATTATTGGCAAAAGAGCTGATCTGACTGGTCAAAAGGCCAATTAGTGAGAGAGAAAATAATCAGAATTAGGCTGCCTGTGTAAACGCAGACTTACTCTTCATGTTACTGTGGGATTCCCCCCCCCCCCCCCCCCCAGCATAAGAGGTGTGCTTACTTCCTGGGTTCTCTCCGATGTTGCTGTGTTTTCCGTTCCAGTACCAGAGCAGTAACGTGGCGTCTCTGGAGCCTGACAGGACGTAGCAGTCCCCTCCGATGTACGACTCAGACCTGGCCAGACACGTCACCACGTCACGGTGCCCAAACACTATCTGGGTCAGCTTCCCTGGAAACACACACACACACACGCACGCACGCACGCACACACACACACACAATTCGAGCCACAGCCATCTGATTTTTAGTCTAGTTATGAAATATTAAAATACAGTAGCAATTTATTTTACAGTACTTGATGTACTGTATTTGGCCACTTGACATACAAGCAAAACAATTTACAGTAGTATTACCGCATATTAAGTGCTACCAACAACACTAATGGTAAACATTCTAAAATAACATGTATAAAACATCTGTCATTAACATAAAATGTCTCAATATTCCATCATGCAAACAAATGCGCTGAGCAAAATAACACACTCTGAACCATTAATATACCTAGCTGCTGCATGTGCCTGCTGTCTTAACTCTTCTACACCTTCCAGATGAGCTCACAGCCTCACACTGATGTTCACAGGAGTGTAAATATTTTCTCTTGGTGTTTGTGTGTGCACATGTGCACGTGTGTAATTGCTGTCAGATTGCAGGCCCATAGTAACAGCACCATGGCTGTCTAACAGGCATTGCCCTCGTCATACCGGGACCTCTACAGTCAGTCAGTGAATATTTATGTAGTATTGCAGACACACTTCACTGTTCTGTAACCCAGGGTGCATTTCTGTCTGGGTGTCAGCTTCACTGTCTGTTTCATAATGACCTTTTATCTGGATAAAGAGAGGGATAATTGTGTGTGTGTCTGCAGCCTGGCTCAGCTTCAAACAGACACAGTTAACCAAGACATCATAGCTGTGTAATATAAAAAAATGTCTGACAGTTCATATATACACTAGAAAAGAATTATAGATTCCTAATTATGGATTCATTTCTGCACAGCGCAGGAACTATGCCAAATCTAACACTTCCTTCTAACACGTGGGTGTTACAGGTTTTACCTATCTAAAAAAGTAGCTCAAATTGATTGTGAAGCTCAACAAAGTCACTTGTAGATGATTTGAACATGAGGCGAAACAATGCTAATATCAGTCCCATGGATGAATGGTATTTCTGCCACAAATGCTAAAACATAAAGTATGGATTGCTGTCCATAGACCGCCTTGTCCATAGACCGCTTACAGGGAAAGAAGAGCAATACGTCATTTGGGAGAACTATCCCTTTAAATACACCCCCACTCACTTCAATTTCAGATTACATTCAATCAACAGGGCACTATGAGCAAGGTGGAGAGGGAGGAGAGTGTCGCTGTTTCCAAATCAAGTGTTGTAAATTGATCAAATCAGTCCTATTCTTTAACCTGGGGGGCTACGGGGGGGCTACGGGGAGCGGGACAGCAGCTGTTGAACGCGTGTAAGATTAAACCGTGATCGCGTTCCGGTCGCACACCCCTGAGACAGACACACAATGGTCTCTCTTCCCCGCCCCTCTTTCTCTCCCTCTCTTCCCCTTTACAGGAGATGGGGAGATAGAGAGCTTCTGCCTTTCAAAATTGAATCACAGGCCTTTTGTAGATCTCCAGTGTGGTTCTGAATGGGGGATAGAGACGGAGCCGGGATCTATAGAGACGGAGCAGAGATCTATAGAGACGGAGCAGAGATCTATAGAGACGGAGTCGGGATACATAGAGACGGAGCCGGGATCTATAGAGACGGAGCCGGGATCTATAGAGACGGAGCCGGGATACATAGAGACGGAGCCGGGATACATAGAGACGGAGCCGGGATCTATAGAGACGGAGCCGGGATACATAGAGACGGAGCCGGGATACATAGAGACGGAGCCGGGATACATAGAGACGGAGCCGGGATACATAGAGACGGAGCCGGGATACATAGAGACGGAGCCGGGATACATAGAGACGGAGCCGGGATCTATAGAGACGGAGCCGGGATACATAGAGACGGAGCCGGGATCTATAGAGACGGAGCCGGGATACATAGAGACGGAGCCGGGATACATAGAGACGGAGCCGGGATACATAGAGACGGAGCCGGGATACATAGAGACGGAGCCGGGATACATAGAGACGGAGCCGGGATCTATAGAGACGGAGCCGGGATCTATAGAGACGGAGCCGGGACCCATAGAGACGGAGCCGGGACACATAGAGACGGAGCCGGGATACATAGAGACGGAGCCGGGATACATAGAGACGGAGCCGGGATCTATAGAGACGGAGCCGGGAGACAGAGACGTAGCCGGGAGACAGAGATGTAGCCGGGAGACAGAGACAGACCTACACCTACTATAAAGGCTGTACCTGGGTCAGTAAGGTAAACAGGGCTCCAATTTGGCTATACCTACACCTACTATAAAGGCTGTACCTGGGTCAGTACAGTAAACAGAGCTCTAATGGGGCTATACCTACACCTACTATAAAGGCTGTACCTGGGTCAGTACAGTAAACAGGGCTCTAATGGGGCTACTATAAAGGCTGTACCTGGGTCAGTACAGTAAACAGGGCTCTAATGGGGCTATACCTACACCTACTATAAAGGCTGTACCTGGGTCAGTACAGTAAACAGGGCTCTAATGGGGCTATACCTACACCTACTATAAAGGCTGTATCTGTGTCAGTACAGTAAACAGAGCTCTAATGGGGCTATACCTACACCTACTATAAAGGCTGTACCTGGGTCAGTACAGTAAACAGGGCTCTAATGGGGCTATACCTACACCTACTATAAAGGCTGTACCTGGGTCAGTACAGTAAACAGGGCTCTAATGGGGCTATACCTACACCTACTATAAAGGCTGTACCTGGGTCAGTACAGTAAACAGGGCTCTAATGGGGCTATACCTACACCTACTATAAAGGCTGTATCTGTGTCAGTACAGTAAACAGAGCTCTAATGGGGCTATACCTACACCTACTATAAAGGCTGTACCTGGGTCAGTACAGTAAACAGGGCTCTAATGGGGCTATACCTACACCTACTATAAAGGCTGTACCTGGGTCAGTACAGTAAACAGGGCTCTAATGGGGCTATACCTACACCTACTATAAAGGCTGTACCTGGGTCAGTACAGTAAACAGGGCTCTAATGGGGCTATACCTACACCTACTATAAAGGCTGTACCTGGGTCAGTACAGTAAACAGGGCTCTAATGGGGCTATACCTACACCTACTATAAAGGCTGTACCTGGGTCAGTACAGTAAACAGGGCTCTAATGGGGCTATACCTACACCTACTATAAAGGCTGTACCTGTGTCAGTACAGTAAACAGAGCTCTAATGGGGCTATACCTACACCTACTATAAAGGCTGTACCTGGGTCAGTACAGTAAACAGGGCTCTAATGGGGCTATACCTACACCTACTATAAAGGCTGTACCTGGGTCAGTACAGTAAACAGGGCTCTAATGGGGCTATACCTACACCTACTATAAAGGCTGTACCTGGGTCAGTACAGTAAACAGGGCTCTAATGGGGCTATACCTACACCTACTATAAAGGCTGTACCTGGGTCAGTACAGTAAACAGGGCTCTAATGGGGCTATTCCTACACCTACTATAAAGGCTGTACCTGGGTCAGTACAGTAAACAGGGCTCTAATGGGGCTATACCTACACCTACTATAAAGGCTGTACCTGGGTCAGTACAGTAAACAGGGCTCTAATGGGGCTATACCTACACCTACTATAAAGGCTGTACCTGGGTCAGTACAGTAAACAGGGCTCTAATGGGGCTATACCTACACCTACTATAAAGGCTGTATCTGGGTCAGTACAGTAAACAGGGCTCTAATGGGGCTATACCTACACCTACTATAAAGGCTGTACCTGGGTCAGTACAGTAAACAGGGCTCTAATGGGGCTATACCTACACCTACTATAAAGGCTGTACCTGATGGATTAGGTGTCTTGTGGAAGGGCCGATGACTAGGGGCTGTGAAATGAATGGTGAAGTTAATAGGACACTGAATGACGCTCTAGAATAACGTCTGTAATCGGGTCAGGGGAGTATACAGGCCTCTGATGGAACTATATTTGAAAGGCTGTACCTGGGTCAGTTGACTACATAGCACTCAGAAGGGGTGCATTGCTACATCTGCATTGCTTGCTGTTTGGAGTTTTAGGCTGGTTTTCTGTACAAGCACTTTGGGACATCTGCATGTAAAAAGGGCTTTATAAATACATTTGATTTGTGGTAGAGCAAAATACAAAAAGGCTGTTCCTGAGTCAGTGAAGCACACAGGGCTCAAATGGAGCTGTGTAGTAAAGGCTGGATCAGCTGAGAGCACCGGGCTCTGATGGGGTGAAGGGGAGTGAATAATGACACTCTGAGGTTGCCCTAGATTCTAGAATAAGTACTGATTCTGAGTCAGTGATACGTACAGTGTTCATATGGATCTATGTTCTAAGGGCTGTACCTGAGTCAGAGAAGAGAATACGAATCTGTAAGGGCAATAAGTATAAAGACTGTACCTGGGTCAGACTACTATATCGAAGTCTTAATGAACAGATGCATAAGGGCAGTACCAGAGTCAGTGGAGTGAATAGGACTCTGAAGTCACTCTACAATAAAGGTTGTACCTGGGTCAGTTGCCTTTATAGACCTCGGTAGAGCAAATTTATAAAGGCTGTACCTGAGTCAGTGGAATAGACGCGGAAGCTCTTGTCCCAGAAGCCACAGAGCAGGATGAAGCGGTTGTCTGCGGTGATGATGAAACACTGAGAGTGGATGTGAATGCTTTGGTCCAACAGGTCTGTGATCTGACGACGGTGGGTCCCCACGTTACTGGCTGGAGAGGGGATGGAGAGGAGGAGGGAGGATGAGGGGGGAGGAGAACGAGGGGGATGGGGAGGGAGGAGAAGGAGGGAGAGAGGGGGATGGGGAGGGAGAGAAGGAGGGAGGGGGATGGGGAGGAAGAGAGGGGTAGGGAGGGGGATGGGGAGGGAGAGAGGGGTAGGGAGGAGGGGACAGGGGGAGGTGAGGAAGAGGGAGAGAAATACATACTGAGATGTTGCACAGTAATTCATTAAGTAAAGCATGTAAGTCTGAGGAAAGTCTGTATAAAATCTGATGGTTTTCCTTTACGATATCGCCGCGTTAATCGTTTTCACAAAGACATCAGACCATTACTGGAGCTACCAACTACGACATTTGTCACGCATGGCGTTTGCGCACATTCGTCGCCACGGCAGCACCCTTTTGATTTGTGAGGGAATACATAAAACATCTAGGACGTGGCGTTTACAAGGGTTTCACATTTTCCACTGGGCCTAAGAGTTTGAGTAACGATGAGCGTGCATATTCTCTCTCTCCCCAGAAGGAGAAGAGACTTCCTTTAGCTAAGAAGAGCAGAGCAGCCACGCATAGTCAGGACAACATAAATTAAATCCACTTTGGCCACTTATCGCTGAGTTGGAGGTTTGTTGGAGAGAGAGAGAGAGAGAGAGGGAGAGCAAGAAAGAGAGAATGAGAGAGTGAGAGAGCAAGAAAGAGAGAGTGAGAGAGCAAGAAAGAGAAACAGAGAGAAAAAAGACAAAGAGATAACAGACTAAAACAAAGGCAGAGCCATGTCTGTTTTGGACTGATGCATTTTCTTGGCCTTGCAGACGTAGCCATCTATAATGAAGTGCTTTGTAGTCGGTAAGATATTAAGATATGCTGCGCCAGTTTCCCGGACAAAGATTAAGTCTAATTCTAAGACATTATCAGAATCTCCATAAAAAAATCATTTTTAGTCCAGGACTAGACTTAATCTGTGTCCAGGGAACAAACAGGCACATTAGGTCCTAGACTTCTGTAACTTTATCCTCCCTTTCTCTCAGGCTCTCTTCTCTCTCTCTTCTGCTCCAACTCAAGATGAACAGGTGTGGGTCCGGCCCAGGCATCCCTGACAGAGACCAGCACGCCATGTCTGACGAATATTTCAACCAATTATCAACATTTTCCCCACCCCCCACGGCCGCCCCGCCAGTCAAACACAATTTACTGTGTTTAAACTGAAGCTCCTTGTGGAATGTGAGAAGTATAAATACATAAATGACACGGTAAGAAAATAGCACCTCACCACACGCATTACACATGTGATGTGGAGCGTGGGCTGGTGCTGAAAAATGACAAAACAGAGCTGAGTGAGCTGCAGAGATAGAGTCAGTCGTGCATTCCGAGTGTGAAGAAAAACATTTTTAAAAGAGGGGCTTTTTTATATTATTCAAAAAATGGTAGAATGGCCTCAGACATATGCATGAACGTCTATGAAAGTTCACGTGTGCAACTAGAGGCGAAAAAACCCTACATCACCTTCACTCCACACACAGAAACGCATACAAAGCTTTCCCTCGCCCTCCATTTGGCAAATCTGACCATAACTCTATCCTCCTGATTCTTGCTTACAAGGAAAAACTCAAACAGGAAGTACCAGTGACGCGCTCAATGCAGAAGTTGTTCCGATGAAGCGGATTCTAAGCTACAGGCCTGTTTCGCTAGCGCAGACTGGAATATGTTCCAGAAGGAGTTTACCACATCAGTCACTGGCTTCAGTAATAAGTGTACAGAGGCAAGCAACACTGAACCATGCATGAGAGTTGTAGCCGATGTGAGTAAGACCTTAAACAGGTAAATTAACACTCAAGGCCGCAGGGCCAGACAGATTACCAGAACACATAGTCAGAGCTGACAAGTGTCTTCACTGACATGTTCAACCTCTCCCTGACCCAGTCTGTAACACCTACATGTTTCAAGAAGACCACCATAGTCCCTGTGCCTAAGAACACCATAGTAACCTGTATAAATGACTATCGCCCCAAAGGACTCACATCTGTAGCCATGAAATGCTTTGAAAGGCTGGTCACGGCTCACATCAACACCACCATCCCAGACATCCTGGACCCACTCCAATTCACATACCGCCCCAACAGATCCACAGATAACACAATCTCTATTGCACTACACACTGCCGTTTCCCACCTGGACAAGATGAATACCTATGTGATAGTGCTGTTCATTGACTACAGCTCAGCGTTCAACACCATAGTACCCTCAAATCACTAAGCTAAGAACCCTGGGACCGAACACTGGATCCTGGACTTCCTGACGGGCCGTCCCAGTTGGTGAGTTTGCCACGACACAACAGTGGTAGGCCTGATCACAGACTACGATCAGACGGCCTATAGGGAGGAGGTCAGAGACTTAGCAGTGTGGTGCCAGGACAACAACCTCTCCCTCAACGTCAGTAAGACCAAGGAGCTGATCGTGGACTACAGGAAACGGAGGGACGAGCACGCCCCTCATTCACATGGACGGGGCTGTAGTGGAGCAGGTCGAGAGCTTCAAGTTCCTCTGTGTCCACATCACTACGGATCTATCGAAATTGTCAAAGTCTCCAACCACCCAAGTCATAGGCTGTTCTGTCTGCTACCGCACAGCAAGTGGTACTGATGCACCAAGACTGGAACCAACAGGACCCTGAACAGATTCTACTCCCAAGCCAGAACACTGCTAACTAGTTAGTTAAATAGTTAACCAAACAGCTACCTGGACTATCTGCATTGACCCTTTTAGCAGTAACTTTTATTGACTCATCACAAACGCTGCTGCTGCTGTTTACTATCTGTCACTTTATTCCTAGTTATATGTACGTAGCTACCTCAATTACCTCGTACCCCTGCATATTGACTGGTACTGGTACCCTGTGCATAGAGCCATGTTATTGTTACTCATTGTGTATCTATTATTACTTTTATTATTACGTGTTTTACTTTAATATTATTTCTCTATTTTCTTTCTCTCTGTATTGTTGGGAAGGGCCTGAAAGTAAGCATTTCACAGTTAGTCTACACCTGTTGTTTACTAAGCATGTGACAAATACAATTTGATACCCCACACACACACACACCCCACACACCCACACCCACACCCACACACACACAGAGTAAATAAAAAGGAGGGCCATAAAAGGGGAGAAATGGATCTGGATGGAGATGAGCTGGTGGGAATGACATTTTAACTAGACAACCGTTAGAGGAAACGTGTGTTTGGACGAGAGAGAGAACGAGACCGAGAAAAAGAGAGCGAGAAAGAGTGAGAGAGAGTGAAGAAAAGGAGATAGAACATTTGCGAGGTCAAGAGAGCAACGGAGAGAGGAAGAATGAGAGAAAACAAGAGGAGAGAGAGAACAGTAAAGGAGAGAGAGAGAGCGAGAGCTCTGTCTCTGACCACTCTCTCCCAGACAGTGTATCCTATACATCACTAGAGCTCTGTCTCTGACCACTCTCTCCCAGACAGTGTATCCTATACATCACTAGAGCTCTGTCTCTGACCACTCTCTCCCAGACAGTGTATCCTATACATCACTAGAGCTCTGTCTCTGACCACTCTCTCCCAGACAGTGTATCCAAAACATCACTAGAGCTCTGTCTGACCACTCTCTCCCAGACAGTGTATCCTATACATCACTAGAGCTCTGTCTCTGACCACTCTCTCCCAGACAGTGTATCCTATACATCACTAGAGCTCTGTCTCTGACCACTCTCTCCCAGACAGTGTATCCAAAACATCACTAGAGCTCTGTCTGACCACTCTCTCCCAGACAGTGTATCCTATACATCACTAGAGCTCTGTCTCTGACCACTCTCTCCCAGACAGTGTATCCTATACATCACTAGAGCTCTGTCTCTGACCACTCTCTCCCAGACAGTGTATCCTTTACATCACTAGAGCTCTGTCTCTGACCACTCTCTCCCAGACAGTGTATCCTATACATCACTAGAGCTCTGTCTCTGACCACTCTCTCCCAGACAGTGTATCCTATACATCACTAGAGCTCTGTCTCTGACCACTCTCTCCCAGACAGTGTATCCTATACATCACTAGAGCTCTGTCTCTGACCACTCTCTCCCAGACAGTGTATCCTATACATCACTAGAGCTCTGTCTCTGACCACTCTCTCCCAGACAGTGTATCCTATACATCACTAGAGCTCTGTCTCTGACCACTCTCTCCCAGACAGTGTATCCTATACATCACTAGAGCTCTGTCTCTGACCACTCTCTCCCAGACAGTGTATCCTATACATCACTAGAGCTCTGTCTCTGACCACTCTCTCCCAGACAGTGTATCCTATACATCACTAGAGCTCTGTCTCTGACCACTCTCTCCCAGACAGTGTATCCTATACATCACTAGAGCTCTGTCTCTGACCACTCTCTCCCAGACAGTGTATCCTATACATCACTAGAGCTCTGTCTCTGACCACTCTCTCCCAGACAGTGTATCCTTTACATCACTAGAGCTCTGTCTCTGACCACTCTCTCCCAGACAGTGTATCCTATACATCACTAGAGCTCTGTCTCTGACCACTCTCTCCCAGACAGTGTATCCTATACATCACTAGAGCTCTGTCTCTGACCACTCTCTCCCAGACAGTGTATCCTATACATCACTAGAGCTCTGTCTCTGACCACTCTCTCCCAGACAGTGTATCCTATACATCACTAGAGCTCTGTCTCTGACCACTCTCTCCCAGACAGTGTATCCTATACATCACTAGAGCTCTGTCTCTGACCACTCTCTCCCAGACAGTGTATCCTATACATCACTAGAGCTCTGTCTCTGACCACTCTCTCCCAGACAGTGTATCCTATACATCACTAGAGCTCTGTCTCTGACCACTCTCTCCCAGACAGTGTATCCTATACATCACTAGAGCTCTGTCTCTGACCACTCTCTCCCAGACAGGGTATCCTATACATCACTAGAGCTCTGTCTCTGACCACTCTCTCCCAGACAGTGTATCCTATACATCACTAGAGCTCTGTCTCTGACCACTCTCTCCCAGACAGTGTATCCTATACATCACTAGAGCTCTGTCTCTGACCACTCTCTCCCAGACAGTGTATCCTATACATCACTAGAGCTCTGTCTCTGACCACTCTCTCCCAGACAGTGTATCCTTTACATCACTAGAGCTCTGTCTCTGACCACTCTCTCCCAGACAGTGTATCCTATACATCACTAGAGCTCTGTCTCTGACCACTCTCTCCCAGACAGTGTATCCTTTACATCACTAGAGCTCTGTCTCTGACCACTCTCTCCCAGACAGTGTATCCTATACATCACTAGAGCTCTGTCTCTGACCACTCTCTCCCAGACAGGGTATCCTATACATCACTAGCGCTCCGCTCCTCTGCTCGCCTCCTCATCAACAAGTCGTGAGTGATGAGAGGCGCCCATATTGTCCTGACATCCGCCCGCCGCGCACTCAATCACACATTATTACTGCATTCATATTCATTTATACTGACACAGATCCTTTCCCCCGCTCAAATTAAACCAGAGAGAGAGAGAGTAAGAAAAACTGTGAGAGAGAGAAAGAGAGAGATGGAGAGAGAGAGAGAGAGAGATAGAGGAG
Source organism: Salmo trutta (assembly GCF_901001165.1). Taxonomy (NCBI): domain Eukaryota; kingdom Metazoa; phylum Chordata; class Actinopteri; order Salmoniformes; family Salmonidae; genus Salmo; species Salmo trutta. The sequence continues at coordinate 8,682,873 of NC_042960.1, forward strand.
AGGGGGAGAGGTTGATGATGAAATACCAATCCAGGCCACAGCTCATTGCATTCCAATTTGCATGCAAATGGTTTAGCAGAGGAGAGAGCAGAGTGGAGGATTTATTTCAGGGGATGAGAGGACAGACGGACGGACGGGGGTGGGGGCTGTTGGTGGGCAGAGGAAACAACAGCAAGCTACTGGCCAGGGACACTGCCATGGGCCATCACAATGAATCCCAGAGACACACACAGACAGAGAGACAGAGAGAGAGAGACACACACACACACACACACGTTTGAGCACACACACCAACAAACAAACACACGCATACACACACACACACACACGTGTGCATAGACACACAGAGATACATACACACGCACACTCCCTTTATTGCATATACACACACGCAGTGAGCCCCGCAAGTGCGCGCACAAAAACCACACACAAGCGGCATACCTATCAGAGGGTCGATTTCCACGGGCAGTTGGTACTGCTGGTCCTGCACAGAGGAGCCTTGATGACCTGCGAGAGAGAGAGAGAGAGAGAGAGAGAGAGAGAGAGAGAGAGACGAAAAAGAGAGGTGTGGGAGGAAGGAATGAGTGGGATGCAGAAAGAAGGATGGGTTTAATATCAGTGATTTGGCCCTGTGGAGTACTTGGGCTTCTGTTCCATATGGGAGATGCTAAAATGTAATTTGCCACACTCAAAGCCTATTGTCCCCCAGAGCGCTCTACCAAAGAGTTACATTTAGCTGTAAAACTGTTCTCTGTGGCTCCAAATGGATTCTGATAATACATAGTAATACATAAACAAGTTAATAAGAGAATATCGTGAATCCTTACACCTGAACATACTCTAAAAATACAGATTTGTACCGTAAACAAGTTAAAAATAACGCTAATATCATAATTCAAGATCTAACCACAAACAATACCAGATGAAATCCACTCATCAAAACAAAATGCTCCAAATTCAATGTGATCTACAAATCTTCATCGTCTTTGAGTTTCCTAACGTCAGACTTCATCCCATATCCCCTTCCCTGTTATTCCACAGCAGGGTTGATGTTTAATAAATAAACCATGAGGAGTGAGGTCTTGATGCATCAAAGAGGAAGTGAAACCTAACGCTGGCACGAGTGCACGTGTCACATTTGATCCTGCCTTTTAGGAGGACCGCTCAACTGTCTCAGAAATCAACGTCCTGTCCTGGGAAGATGAAAGAGACAAGCCTATTGGCTGCTCTCGTTGAGCTACACAGAGAAATACTGACTGAAGGCCTTTGGATACGATACTGTGTGTTGATAAATGTGTAGTCCTCAACTGTGTCCTCCAAAACTCTCTATTCTGTGTACCTGTCTTTGACGTGCTACATGAAATCAGACTTATGATCAAAAATAGTACATCCTTGATATCTCATATCCTAAATATGAGTTGAATTTCAATGAATTGGTTAAATTTACATTTCAATCCATAGGGCGGCGCACAATTGGCTCAGCATCATCCGGGTTAGGGGAGGGTTTGGCCGGGGAAGGCCGTCATTGTAAAATAATAATTTGTTCTTAACTGACTTGCCTAGTTAAATAAAGGTCAAACATTTTAAATCCTGCTGACCACTACAAGATAATCCTACTTTAGACTCCATTTCCTACAATCCCCCTCTTACCGGCCAGGCCGTACCACTTGTTGACGGCGAAGAGGCGGTTGGCGGTGACGGTGATGATGGCGGGCGCGGCGAGGCCCGGCCGGGTGTTGGCGGCCACGTGGGCCACGGGAGAGTTGCTGGGGAACTTCAACACCATGATGACATCCTGCTGCATCTGCTCCGTGAACATCAACGGGTTCTGCAGGAGGACATACTGGTGGTGATGGACAGATCAACGGACGGACGGAAGGAGGGAGAGGAGGAGTCCAATGGATGGATAGATCCACAGATGAAGAGCAGGAGCGATCGAGGGATGGAGCAGTGGAGGAGAAGAGGGAACAGCAGGAGCAGCAGCAGGACGCAGAAAAGAGAATGAAAGCGAGAGAGAAAGAGAGCGAGAGCGAGGAGGGGGGAAGGGAGGAGAGGGACAGAAAGAAAGTTAGCTGGGAAGCTAGCATGGAGTGGCAGCACTCAGAGGCCAAGCTATAGAAAGGGAAGGAGGCCAGTTGGAGAAAAGCTGAGGTACTAAAAGCAGAGTATCATTATTCACATGAGGACATTGATTAGTAGTCAGGGCAAGAAAAACAGACACAAGAAAACTATTTCTTAAAGACAACGTTTGTGTCAATATTATTAACATGACAATGGTCAGAAGTGAACTTGATACTTTTATCATTGGTAACAATCAGTCGCCACATAAACGGTCAACTAAAAATCCCATTTTGTATTTATCTTCATATAAGAATTGACATTTGTTCCTGCCAAACTTCGTCAAGACACCGACACTCATTTTAAACCATGTGAGTTCACTTCGACAGATAAGAGTTGTTTTTACTGGCTTGGCTCACACACATTATTCATCCTGCGTCCCAAATGGCACCCTATTCCCTCTACATAGTGCACTCCTTCTGATCAGGGTTCTGGTCAATAAAAGTGCACTCCACATGAAATAGGGTGCCATTTGCAGGATGCTTGTAGTGAGCTGGGGAACATACTATACATGCTTAATGTCAGAGGCACACTGAGGTAAATCTCTGTCGTTTTAACAGGCTATTAGAATACTCTGACAACGTCACTACTGACCACCAACATGGGGACATGACAGGACTGGAGTCTGACACCACACTACACTCAGACAGGGGGACATGCCAGGACTGGAGTCTGACACCACACTACACTCAGACAGGGGGACATGCCAGGACTGGAGTCTGACACCACACTACACTCAGACAGGGGGACATGACAGGACTGGAGTCTGACACCACACTACACTCAGACAGGGGGACATGCCAGGACTGGAGTCTGACACCACACTACACTCAGACAGGGGGACATGCCAGGACTGGAGTCTGACACCACACTACACTCAGACAGGGGGACATGACAGGACCGGAGTCTGACACCACACTACACTCAGACAGGGGGACATGCCAGGACTGGAGTCTGACACCACACTACACTCAGACAGGGGGACATGCCAGGACTGGAGTCTGACACCACACTACACTCAGACAGGGGGACATGACAGGACTGGAGTCTGACACCACACTACACTCAGACAGGGGGACATGCCAGGACTGGAGTCTGACACCACACTACACTCAGACAGGGGGACATGCCAGGACTGGAGTCTGACACCACACTACACTCAGACAGGGGGACATGACAGGACCGGAGTCTGACACCACACTACACTCAGACAGGGGGACATGCCAGGACTGGAGTCTGACACCACACTACACTCAGACAGGGGGACATGCCAGGACTGGAGTCTGACACCACACTACACTCAGACAGGGGGACATGACAGGACTGGAGTCTGACACCACACTACACTCAGACAGGGGGACATGCCAGGACTGGAGTCTGACACCACACTACACTCAGACAGGGGGAGATACCAGGACTGGAGTCTGACACCACACTACACTCAGACAGGGGGACATGCCAGGACCGGAGTCTGACACCACACTACACTCAGACAGGGGGACATGCCAGGACCGGAGTCTGACACCACACTACACTCAGACAGGGGGACATACCAGGACCGGAGTCTGACACCACACTACACTCAGACAGGGGGAGATACCAGGACTGGAGTCTGACACCACACTACACTCAGACAGGGGGACATGCCAGGACTGGAGTCTGACACCACACTACACTCAGACAGGGGGACATGCCAGGACTGGAGTCTGACACCACACTACACTCAGACAGGGGGACATGCCAGGACTGGAGTCTGACACCACACTACACTCAGACAGGGGGACATGCCAGGACTGGAGTCTGACACCACACTACACTCAGACAGGGGGACATGCCAGGACTGGAGTCTGACACCACACTACACTCAGACAGGGGGACATGCCAGGACTGGAGTCTGACACCACACTACACTCAGACAGGGGGACATGCCAGGACTGGAGTCTGACACCACACTCCACTCAGACAGGGGGACATGCCAGGACGGGAGTCTGACACCACACTACACTCAGACAGGGGGACATGCCAGGACTGGAGTCTGACACCACACTACACTCAGACAGGGGGACATGCCAGGACTGGAGTCTGACACCACACTCCACTCAGACAGGGGGACATGCCAGGACTGGAGTCTGACACCACACTACACTCAGACAGGGGGACATGCCAGGACTGGAGTCTGACACCACACTCCACTCAGACAGGGGGACATGCCAGGACTGGAGTCTGACACCACACTACACTCAGACAGGCGGAGGGATGGAAAACAAAGGTGGAGAAGGATACAGCAGAGAGAGGTGTAAAGAGATTAATGGGGGTGAGTCAGAGATAGAGAGAGAGGGAGAGAGAGGAAGAGGGAGAGTGAAAGAGAGAGAGTACGAGGGAAGAGAGAAAGAGAGAGGGAGAAAGAGAGAGAGAAATTGCGAGTGCAAGGAAAAGAAAGCGAGCGAGAGAAAAAGAAACGAGAGAGAGAAGGAAAGAAGTCCCTCATCTGCTGCTGGTGTGAATGGAAAGAGAAAGGCACTGAACATCAGTCTGCCTAGAACACGCCAAACCTGTCCAAACACACCAGGCCCACCTACCACCACCGGAGAGGCCAAACAATTACATACAAGACACCTTTAACCACTTGACAGTATGGACTCATATGCCCTCCTGCTCCAGTACTTGGGTCGAGTTTCCAATGGATTTCTGTACGTACGTGTGTGTGTGTGTACGTGTGTGTGTGTACGTGTGTGTCTCACCACAGGGAATTGAGGCCCTGCTCAACCACCTAGCGTTTATTTGTCTAGGAAAGTGTCTCCCCATTTCTCCCCTCGTTATTCTACTGCTCCCTTCTCATCTCAGCAGCTCCTATTGTACCTCACTGTACTGTACCCTACTGTACTGGACCCTACTGTACTGGACCCTACTGTACTGCACTGCACCCTACTGTACTGCACCCTACTATACTGCACTGCACCCTACTGTACTGTACCCTACTGTACTGGACCCTACTGTACTGGACCCTACTGTACTGCACTGCACCCTACTGTACTGCACCCTACTATACTGCACTGCACCCTACTATACTGCACTGCACCCTACTGTACCCTACCGTACTGCACCCTAATGTACTGTACCATACCCTACAGTACCGCACCCTACTGTACTGTACCGCACCCTACCCTAATGTACTGTACTGCAACCTACTGTACCGTACCCTACTGTACCGCACCCTACCCTAATGTACTGTACTGCAACATACTGTACCGCACCCTACTGTACTGTACCGCACCCTACTGTACTGTACCGCACCCTACTGTACTGTACCGCACCCTACTGCACACAACCCTGCTGTACCCTACTGTACCCTGCTGTACCGTACCCTACTGTACTGCACTGCACCCTACTGTACTGCACATGACCCTACTGCACACATCCCTACTGTACCGTACCCTACTGTACTGCACTGCACCCCACTGTACTGCACCCCACTGTACTGCACCCTACCGTACGGCACCCCACCGTACGGCACCCTACTGTACCCTAATGTACTGTACCATACCCTCCAGTACCCTAATGTACTGTACCGTACCCTACTGTACCCTAATGTACTGTACCATACCCTACTGTACCTTACTGCACCCTACTGTACTGCACCCCACCGTACTGCACCCCACTGCACCGCACCCTACTGTACTGCACCCTACTGTACCCTAATGTACTGTACTGCATCCTACTGTACCCTAATGTACTGTACCATACCCTACTGCACCCTACTGTACTGCACCCCACCGTACTGCACCGCACCCTACTGTACCCTACTGTACTGCACCCTACTGTACCCTAATGTACTGTACTGCATCCTACTGTACCCTAATGTACTGTACCATACCCTAATGCACCCTACCCTACCGCACCCTACTGTACTGTACCGCACCCTACCCTAATGTACCGTACCCTACTGTACCCTACTCTACTGTACCGCACCCTACCGTACTGTACCGCACCCTACTGTACTGTACCGCACCCTACTGTACTGTACCGCACCGTACTGCACATGGCCCTACTGCACACAACCCTGCTGTACCCTGCTGTACACTACTGTACTCTGCTGTGCCGTACCCTACTGTACTGCACCCTACCCTACTGTACTGCACATGACCCTACTGTACCCTGCTGTACCCTACTGTACCCTACTGTACTACACCCTACTGTACTGCACCCCACCGTACTGCACCCTACTGTACTGCACCCCACTGTACTACACCTTACTGTACTGCACCCCACTGTACTGCACCCTACTGTACTGCACCCCACCATACTGCACCCCACCGTACTGCACCCGACTGTACTGTACTGCACCCCACTGTACTGCACCCCACTGTACTGCACCCCACTGTAAGAGTGGAAGAGTTAATACACTGTTACTAATAGTATACTGTACGCAAGGCCAGGATAGCCAACTTCTGATTTCATTAAGACATTAGAAGGGGAGGAAACAGAATCAACAGAACATCTTTTCTGGTACTGTCCATCGGTGGCTCGCTTTTGGAGGCAGGACCCTCGTAAGACATCACAGTGAGGGATGTATTGCAAAAGGAAATGATAAAATGGCATTATACTGGGAAAGATGGGTTAATCTTTTAGTTGGAGTTAAGATCAGAATTAATGGTGGATTGACCGCTGTGTGTGAAAATCCAGCACTTGCAGAGAGAGGAAATTAGGAATATATACTGCTCAAAAAAATAAAGGGAACGCTTAAACAACACAATGTAACTCCAAGTCAATCACACTTCTGTGAAATCAAACTGTCCACTTAGGAAGCAACACTGATTGACAATAAATTTCACATGCTGTTGTGCAAATGGAATAGACAACAGGTGGAAATTATAGGCAATAAGCAAGACACCCCCAATAAAGGAGTGGTTCTGCAGGTGGTAACCACAGACCACTTCTCAGTTCCTATGCTTCCTTGCTGATGTTTTGGTCACTTTTGAATGCTGGCGGTGCTTTCACTCAAGTGGTAGCATGAGACGGAGTCTACAACCCACACAAGTGGCTCAGGTAGTGCAGCTCATCCAGGATGGCACATCAATGCGAGCTGTGGCAAGAAGGTTTGCTGTGTCTGTCAGCGTAGTGTCCAGAGCATGGAGGCGCTACCAGGAGACAGGCCAGTACATCAGGAGACGTGGAGGAGGCCGTAGGAGGGCAACAACCCAGCAGCAGGACCGCTACCTCCGCCTTTGTGCAAGGAGGAGCAGGAGGAGCACTGTCAGAGCCCTGCAAAATGACCTCCAGCAGGCCACAAATGTGCATGTGTCTGCTCAAACGGTCAGAAACAGACTCCATGAGGGTGGTATGAGGGCCCGACGTCCACAGGTGGGGGTTGTGCTTACAGCCCAATACCGTGCAGGACGTTTGGCGTTTGCCAGAGAACACCAAGATTGGCAAATTCACCACTGGCGCCCTGTGCTCTTCACAGATGAAAGCAGGTTCACACTGAGCACATGTGACAGACGTGACAGTCTGGAGATGCCGTGGAGAACGTTCTGCTGCCTGCAACAGCCTCAAGCATGACCGGTTTGGCGGTGGGTCAGTCATGGTGTAGGGGGGCATTTCTTTGGGGGGCCGCACAGCCCTCCATGTGCTCACCAGAGGTAGCCTGACTGCCATTAGGTACCGAGATGAGATCCTCAGACCCCTTGTGAGGCCATATGCTGGTGAGGTTGGCCCTGGGTTCCTCCTAATGCAAGACAATGCTAGACCTCATGTGGCTGGAGTGTGTCAGCAGTTCCTGCAAGAGGAAGGCATTGATGCTATGGACTGGTCCGCCCGTTCCCCAGACCTGAATCCAATTGAGCACATCTGGGACATCACGTCTCGCTCCATCCACCAACGCCACGTTGCACCACAGACTGTCCAGGAGTTGGCGGATGCTTTAGTCCAGGTCTGGGAGGAGATCCCTCAGGAGACCATCCGCATGCCCAGGCGTTGTAGGGAGGTCATACAGGCACGTGGAGGCCACACACACTACTGAGCCTCATTTTGACTTGTTTTAAGGACATTACATCAAAGTTGGATCAGCCTGTAGTGTGGTTTTCCACTTTAATTTTGAGTGTGACTCTAAATCCAGACCTCCATGGGTTGATAAATTGGATTTCCATTTATTATTTTTGTGTGATTTTGTTGTCAGCACATTCAACTATGTAAAGAAAAAAGTATTTAATAAGATTATTTCTTTCATTCAGATCTAGGATGTGTTGTTTAAGTGTTCCCTTTATTTTTTTGAGCAGTGTATATAAAGTTATTTCTATAGTTATGTGAGAGAAAATAACTGTAAGTAGCAGTAGAAGTATTGTTTTCCGTTAAATTTACTCCAATCAGGGAGGGATGGTAGGGGGAAAAATAGAAAGAAATAAAAAAATCTAAATTAGGGGGATTAGAAATTATGCAAACAATTAATTTGACAGATTCTGGGTTCTATCTGCAATATTAAAGCTGATCTACCCTAAAAAAGAGCAAACCTCACCCACCTGGCACTCCAGGCAGGCAAACGCTAACAGTGTTTGAAAGAATTCAAGTAGTATTTGCACCCAGGTCTGGGGGAAACCCTCAACCCTCAACCGGTGGATGAACGTGGCATTATTTGGATCTGTGGTGAGGAGCTAATGGGGTGTTTGGTAAACATGGCTGGCATATGGGCAGCGCTATGTGCGCGTGTGTTTGTGTACATGTGTGTTTGTATACATGTGTGTGTTTGTGTACGTGTGTGTTTGTGTATATGTGTATATATGTGTATGTGTGTATATGTGTGTGTTTGTGTGTGTGTTTGTGTGTGTGTATGTGTGTGTATGTGTGTTTGTGTAGATGTGTGTGTATGTGTGTTTGTGTGTGTGTTTGTGTGTGTGTATGTGTATGTGTGTTTGTGTGTGTATGTGTGTTTGTGTAGATGTGTGTGTGTGTGTGTTTGTGTATATGTGTGTGTGCCAATGGTCTCGAGCTGTCAGCACCACAGGGCTACCCCGCTAATGGGGGCTCTGGGGGGCTCAAGTCGGCACGTCATCCACACCCCCCACCCGCCTCACCCCTCTTCCTGCCCCTTAAAAGCCTGTCACCTTTGGGCCATTGTTCCCAGCTGGTCCTCCTCCCTCTGGTCCTCCCCTGGTCCCCTGGTCCCCCCGTCCGTGTCTGTCTGTCTGTCTGTCTAAGGTGTAGAGTGGGAGTTTGGCTCAGGACCATGTTTCCACAGTGCTAATCCATTCACCCTCATCCGCCCCCCTAAACCCAAAATCACACCTAACCCCTACACCTCAAATCACACCTCACCCCTACACCCAAAATCACACCTCACCCCGCTCTGAGGACGAGAGGAGACAGGTTCAAAACCAGAGCTTACGTTTCCCAGGGTTAGGATGGAGGAATGATGGGGGGGAGGAAAGACTATAGACGGGCTAGTGTGAGTCAAAGCAGAGACAGTCATTTAACATAGTAGCAGTCAGAGACAGTCATTTAACATAGTAGCAGTCAGAGACAGTCATTTAACATAGTAGCAGTCAGAGACAGTCATTTAACATAGTAGCAGTCAGAGACAGTCATTTAACATAGTAGCAGTCAGAGACAGTCATTTAACATACCAGCAGTCAGAGACAGTCATTTAACATACTAGCAGTCAGAGACCGTCATTTAACATACCAGCAGTCAGAGACAGTCATTTAACATAGTAGCAGTCAGAGACAGTCATTTAACATACTAGCAGTCAGAGACAGTCATTTAACATACAAGCAGTCAGAGAGAGTCATTTAACATACAAGCAGTCAGAGACAGTCATTTAACATACTAGCAGTCAGAGACAGTCATTTAACATACAAGCAGTCAGAGACAGTCATTTAACATACTAGCAGTCAGAGACAGTCATTTAACATACTAGCAGTCAGAGACAGTCATTTAACATACTAGCAGTCAGAGACAGTCATTTAACATACTAGCAGTCAGAGACAGTCATTTAACATACAAGCAGACAGAGACAGTCATTTAACATACTAGCAGTCAGAGACAGTCATTTAACATACAAGCAGTCAGAGACAGTCATTTAACATACAAGCAGTCAGCCATTAATTTAACATACTAGCAGTCAGAGACAGTCATTTAACATACAAGCAGTCAGAGACAGTCATTTAACATACTAGCAGTCAGCCAGTCATTTAACGTACTAGCAGTCAGAGTCAGTCATTTAACATACAAGCAGTCAGCCAGTCATTTAAAATACAAGCAGTCAGAGACAGTCAAAGCTATTCCATTGGGCCTCTGGTTCTATCTACACTACTGAGGAGATGGGTCTGTATTGGGCATGGTATTGGGCGCGGTATGGGGCATGGTATTGGGCATGGTATTGGGCATGGTATTGGGCATGGTATGGTGGTCAGCCTGTGTGTGAGCGTGCGCGTATGTGTGTGTGCGAGACTCACCACCTGCATGGCGGAGCTCCTTGGTGGGTGTGGCTCGATGAGCAGCTGACATGGGGTCTGTCCAAAACTCCTGATCTGTGCCTCCACAGCCTGGCGAGAGGGAGAGAGGTAGCGGTAAAGAGAGAGAGAGAGAGAGACAGAGAGAGAGAGAGAGAGAGAGAGAGAGAGAGAGAGACAGAGAGACAGAGAGAGAGAGAGAGAGAGAGAGACAGAGAGACAGAGAGACAGAGAGAGAGAGAGAGAGAGAGAGAGAGAGAGAGAGAGAGAGAGAGAGATGTAGAGGTAGAGAGACAGAGAGAGAGAGAGAGAGAGAGAGATGTAGAGGTAGAGAGACAGCGAAAGAGATAGGTATGGAGGTAGAGAGAGAAACAGAGAGAGCGAGAAACAGAGAGAGCAGAGAGAGCGAGAAACAGAGAGAAACAGAGAGAGCGAGAGAGAGAGAAACAGAGAGAAAGAGAGCGAGAGACAGACAGGCGGGTTAGGTGGCGCTAATTAAGAGATATAGGACCATAAATGTCACAGGAGACGCCGCCTCTCAGCTCTGGACAACATCAGGGGCCACAGAGTCAAGGTAACACAGGGCTGGGAGGACAGGGAGATGTACTGGTGTATGGTCAACACAGTAAAGAATATATACAGCAACAGACGTAGGTGTGTGTAGGAGTACTCTAGGTGAGATGGGGCTACAGAGAGAGAGTGTAAATACAACCCAATACATTGTAAATACAACTCATATTTATGTTTATTTATTTTCCCTTTTGTACTTTAACTATTTGCACATTGTTACAACACTGTATATAGACATAATGATATTTGAAATGTCTTTATTCTTTTGGAACTTTTGATGAGTGGAATGTTTACCGTTCATTTTTTTATTGTTTATTTCACTTTTGTTTATTACCTACTCCACTTGCTTTGGCAACGTTAACATATATGTTTCCCATGCCAATAAAACCCCTTAAATTGAAATTGAATTGAGAGAGAGCGAGCGAGAGGGAGAGGGGGACAAAAAGTAAGATCTTGGGCAGGAAAGACAGAGGTTAAGTGAGAGACTGCTGCGCTGCGCAATCTGACTGTGTGTGCCTGCGTGTGAGAGAGTGAGTGTGGAGAAGAGCTGAGTACTATGTGAGACTACAGTGGTCGAGCCTGAGCTGGGGTTGGCCTGGACTCGGAGTGATCTCATAGAGAAGGACTGTACTGACTGCAGATGGGATTTCCATGAGAAAACATTGCTGTGAACGGCACTGCTTATCCCTATTGTCTGAAACTAACCAGAGACGAGAGAGAGACTAGAGAGAGAGACTAGAGAAAGAGACGAGAGAGACTAGAGAGAGAGACTAGAGAAAGAGACGAGAGAGACTAGAGAGAGACTAGAGAAAGAGACGAGAGAGAGAGAGAGAGAGAGAGAGAGAGAGAGAGAGAGAGAGACTCAGTTAAGCCCATAGACTCAGACTATACTTACTGTGAACTAATACCTGGGATTCATGTGAAATGGCACCCTATTCCCTATGTAGTGCACTTCTTTTGACCAGACCCCTATTTGTACTCTGGTTAGAAGTAATGTACTACATAGGGAAGTGGATGTCATTTGGGATCCAGACCTATACTCCAGTCCCTGCCTGCCATCCTACCTTCCAGCTTTTGTGGAGGATCCCAGTGTAGTAAAGAAAAAAAGATGGTTCCTAATCTCTAACAGGTATGAGAAAATCTCCCGGCCTAGACTCAAGGCCTCCACCGACGCCAGTTGATATGTGAGCGTCAGAAAACCCAGGGCTTTGGTTCCCTCTCTCTCCCTCCCTCTCTCGCTTTCCCCCAGTCTGTCTCCCTGCCTCTTACCTCCTCCCCCCCTCTTTCCTTCTCTCTCCCTTTCTCTCCCCCAACCTTCTTTTCTCTGCCACTCAAGCTTTGATCCCCCAGTCCTCTCACAGCTGAGGAGAACAATGGGATCTGTCCCTCCCTCTTTATTTAGTGTAAATCCCCTCCTGGGTCCATTAGACTGGGCCATCGATTACAAACAGATGATCTAGGATGTGTCCCAAATAGTACCCTATTCCCTACACAGGGCCCTGGTCAAAAGGAGTGCACTGTTAAGAGAATAGGGTGCCATTTGGGACACTTGCCCTACAGTCATTAAGAGGATCTTGAAATACCAGAGAATGCATGTAGGGGTTCTAGGAAAAGCCCAAGTCATTATGGCAATGGAATGGGAGTCAGGGCAGGGCAAGATGGCGATAAGCGCTAGCTAGCTAACCCAATGTCTTCACAGCATCACTGTTTGATGAAGGGGAACTAAAGATGACTTTTAGAAGATGATTTCAGATTGGCATAGAAATGTTGATGACACAAAATAAGAACACTTTTCAGTACTTTTCGCAGCATGAATGTGAGTGGTGTTTGCAGGCGCTAGCTAGCCTAGTAGCTTGGCACAAGTCCAGCAGGAGGATTAAATGGAGGTGATTGATCAAAGTGTGTGAGCCTGGGGTGTGCGGGGTAGTCCGTCAGGACCCCTACGAACATCTGTGCCGGTGTAATTAGCTGTGGTCTGTCGTGTTCATCCAAAATACATTTGGCAAGAGCTTTACCATATACAGCCCTATATTATGCCATACATATTAAATACCAAATCATCCTTAATATATATATATATATATATATATATATATATATATATATATATATATATATATATATATATTAACATTTCTCTGATATCACATTTTAACAACCAAATATATGATAAAATCTCTTGTATTAGTATACGATGATACAGACCACTTCCATCAGATCATGAACTGGACTGTGTGTACAGTATGGTGCGATGTCGGTCTCTCTCCCTACGGCCTCTATAGAGGACAACAGACCACGCGCCGTACCTCCGTACCTCCTCCTCCTCATCCCCTGCCATTCAGCTGCCCTTCATGCTCAGTGACTGGAGCATCGCATGGCGGGCACCGAGGGCAAACGCTGATTTATCACCTCATTCCCATCCAGATGTGCTTGAGCCCACCACCTACCCACCCACGCATGCAGATTCATTACCAGGAGCAGTGGGGAGAGGGGGGCTGTGGTCGGTCATTTCCCCAGCTAGAGGCCCATTACCCAGGCATGGCCAGGGGCCTGGTGCATGGTTAATACAACCGGACGGTAAATTGGATCTATGACACCCACTATTTACCTTGGAGCTGCTCTGATGATCAGGAGAATGAATAAATCCACACCGCACAGCATGGTGCCATCAGAGAGAGAGAGCACATAAACTGTGTGTGTGTGTGAGAGAGAGAAAGAGAGAACGACTGAAGAGAAAGAGAGAGAGAAGAGATTGGAGGTGTATTGCATGAACACACATATACATGAATGAAGAGATGGAGGAAAGTGTGTGAGTCTAAGAAAGAGTTTGTTGTCACCCCCCCTCCCTGTGTAGAGTCCAATCAGCTGGGGAGGTTTCTCCACACACCCGACTGAACCCCGGCGTTAGTTTTAATTAGTCAAATACACCAGCAGTGCGTCTCCAGCCCCGAGCCGTAGCCAGCCTCAGCCCCTCAGTGTTTGTGAGGAAGCAGGCCTGTGGAGGAGGCGGAAATGGGTTGCTAGTCTGGGCCGTGTCAGGGCCAGGGGCCAAGGGGGGTGGAGGTTGGAATGGAGGGGGGGTAGCGCCAAGGGAGACCGCCACTACTGAGTGACAACTGTTTCAGCCGTGGTCCTGGTGTGGTCTGGTCCTGGTCTGGGCTGGGCTAGGCCTTCCGGGGCTGGTTTGTGTCAGAACAGGTAATGGAGGACGGGTGGTGGTGGAGGGGGACAGGGTAGGGAGGGACAGGAGAGAGAGAGGGACTGGAGAGAGAGGGACAGGAGAGAGAGAGGGACAGGAAAGGGAGGGACAGGAGAGAGAGAGGGACAGGATAGGGAGGGTCAGGGTAGGGAGGGACAGGGTAGGGAGGGACAGGGTAGGGAGGGACAGGGTAGGGAGGGACAGGGTAGGGAGGGACAGGGTAGGGTGAAACAGGGTAGGGAGAAACAGGGTAGGGAGGGACAAGGAGGGGAGGGACAGGGTAGGGAGGGACAGGGTAGGGGAGGGACAGGGTAGGGGAGGGACAGGGTAGGGAGGGACAGCTGGAGGAGAGGCTCCCTGCCCCAGAGGCCTACAGTCTACACAGGCCAAGCCATGGTAGGGTGGAGGGTTGGGTGGAATGGGGTAGAGGGGGGGTTCTAGCTGAGCGTTTGGAATGTCTCAAGGCAGATTAGGGAACGCTGCGGAGACCGTTGCCATGTTTTCCCAGATGGGGACTGCTTCCTGGTCAAGCTCTCCCTCCATCAGCGAGAGAACATCAGATCCCTTCTTCTGCTTCCTCTTCTCTGTGTTGACTCATGCCACATTAAGACAACCACTTTTTACTGCACTGGGACTGAGAGTCTGGGAGTACTGGTACAGGGGTTCCCCTTCTATTTCTCTCTCTCTCTCTCTCTCTCTCCTGCCCTGTCTCTCCTGCCCTGTCTCTCCTGCCCTCTCTCTCCTGCCCTCTCTCTCCTGCCCTCTCTCTCCTGCCCTCTCTCTCCTGCCCTCTCTCTCCTGCCCTCTCTCTCCTGCCCTGTCTCTCCTGCCCTGTCTCTCCTGCCCTGTCTCTCCTGCCCTGTCTCTCCTGCCCTCTCTCTCCATCTCACGCTGTCCTTTGTCTGTGATTATGGAAAATCTCACGGCCGTCGCACACCAGTGACAATAAACAGACGGGAACGGTCTGCATTTTACAGCTTTCACGTAATACGAGTATAAATTAAACATACCCACGCAAACAGGAACCTGCCTTGAGTGGTCGCACAACCCCCACAAACCAGACACCACGCCAAGGACATCCTCGGTTATTCATTTCCCTTCATTCAAAACCAAGTGCGGTTATGCGGTTACTGTGATGCGTTTATTTGCATAAAAACAGCATGTTTTCCATCCAGATGCAGCTTGTCAAGTGGTTGAGTAAATCAAATGACCGTGGCCTCGCTGCAGAGGGGGTCTCTCTCCGTCCTTTAAATGTACAGAATATAGAGACTTCATCAGATGCGCACCAGCGCCCCTAAAGAAGATTGGCCTTGCCAGTGGCCCCACATAATCACATGCCTATATGCCATAACATTGTAGTATGGGCAAGTATATAGGTGACCTATGCCCAGCAAGTTTTCATCATCCCACGCCTTTATAAATGTCAGCTGGGAATTGAATGAAGAGGGTGACTCTGAAGATGGGTCCTCTTGTACATTAGCCTAAGAAAAATGTCCCAGAGCTAGCTAACGGAACAGTTGAGTCACTTTGACCTTCAGCTGAACACCCACTGACGCTAACCAACCTCTAAGTGTACTGCTGGAAATGACTACTATCGCCCTGCTGTGTGCTTGTTGAACGCCGATGTCAAGATGGTGGTTTTCTGGCCAGGAGTCTGTTAGTAAAAGTTCTGAGGGAGGTTCGTTTTGGTTGGTGAGCGGGTAATGCTGTTCATTTCAAATGTATACACTTTATTCCAACTGAAGGTCATAACAGTGTCAGAAATGTATCTTCAACATAAGTAATTGTGATATCAGAGCAATTAGGATATTTGTCACGGATCATTTGTTTGGGGCTTCAGAGTGTCTTCAATTAAATAAGTATTGCATTATATAGGAAGTTATGCTGACCAGCTCTCGTTGTATTTAGGGTACACTGTGTTATCTCTGGAGATTATTAGAGCCAGGAAGGTACCGGGATATCATTTTCCATGGCAATAATGAAAACACGAAGCAAACCAAAGTCTTTAGTCCTTTAAAAACCTGCTGTATGTAACATATTGTGCTACAGCTTAGAAAATAAATACATGTTTCTCTGGATGATGACATAATGTTTGTTTCCAACATTAGAGCTGATTTCTAAACAAGTTCAACCCGCTTTGTGTTTTGTTCCCTTACCACCATACTAACGAGTATCGCCATACCGTTATCGTCCCGGCCCTAGAGTTTATACAGTACACACACAGTGCACTCTGGGCCAGAAGAGGCTGTCTCAGTGGCTGGCTGCCATGTCTGGCACCCTGAGTTACACTTCAGTGGCACCGTTTTAGACGAGAAGTCACACTCTAGTTGTGGGGTCAGCACCCTGTTCGCCTGCCACAGATTTGTTAGTGTCAATGAGAGCGTTAGCGCTGTAAGCTAGCGGGCTAGCCATGGTTTATTGCTATATTGGTGTACCGTGTTGCTGCTGTGAGGAGAGAGGGAGAGGCTGCCTGTCTGCCTGTTGGTTCAAAGTGAAGGGAGGATGAATAATGAATGAAAGTAGAGCGAGAAAAACACAAACACACTCCCGATTTTTAAGGGCTTTCTCAGACCTTAAAGTGGAGCACTTCATATAGCTTTCAGTGGGAGCCCAGTGCTGGAGAAGAAAGACTGAATAGTACTTACTTACCACACAGCCCTGCTGTTGAATGTAACACAAATAACAGCATCAATAACGGCAGAGGACTATACCTTCTGCTGATGCTAATGGACTAATTGAATTGGATTCAACATCCCAGTTAAGAGCTTTAATGGTTCTGTGTGATACCGTGGAGTAATTCACATCCAGCAGGGGCTTTTAGAGATGGAAAAGACAAATAATATAATATTATAACAAATAATATGCAGATAAACATCACGTCAACTCTGTGTGTTTGTGTGTGTGTGTGTTACATCACCTCTCTGAGCATGGGGTCGGTGATGGAGCTGAGGTTGATGGTCCCTTCATAGGTCAGGTAGTAGAAGACGTTGAGAGACCTGGTGGCCTCAGGACCCTGCTGCTTGTAGCCAAAGATCAGGTCGATCCAGTGGTGCAGCTGGCACGACACAAACTCACTCTCCAGAGCCTGGGAAGACAGGAGGAGCCATGGTTAGAGGGGATTGGGCTAAATGAAAGGCTTACTGAGCAGATATTGAACAGAAAAAGATACAAACCGTGTTCAGAGTGAGGCGGTGAGGACTCATGGTTAGAGGGGATTTGGATAGATAGAGTGGTACAAGAGGATCCCAACATTATAGCAAAAATAGGAGGTAGGGAATCCTGGCAAATAATTGATTGAAGTTGATGTCACTCATAAGCCACAGAACCAAGAGGGGATTAGACAAAGTCAAATGCTTATTTATATAGGTCTACTGCAGCATTATCAGCAGAAACAGTAGACCTGCTAAACTGCAAGACTGCAAATTATGTTAGGCACTAATTGTTGTAATTCCAGAATGCTTACTCTACTCCCCCAAACCCCACAAAAAGCTGCAACTCAAAGCAGAACTTGTTCAAAGTCATTTAAACAGCAGATAGCAGCACTGACTATCATCTGCATAATGAAGAAAACGCTCCAAAAGATTCCAATGCTAATCGTGTGAAAACATGAAACATGAGAACACTTCGTTCTAGTAGGACGTCGGGGACTCATTTTGGACTTTCCTTCCCCTTTCGTGGGACGACGAGACGAGATAATGTATATAGCGGTGCTTCGGAATGTCTCTGTCTCACCATAACATTGAGATACAAGCTGTTTTTCTACTCATTAGCCGGCAAAGAAGGGAAAACATTTATGGTTTCTCATAAAAAAGCGATTGTGTTAATTTCTGGAAAAGCTGTCGGCACGGCAACAACAAAGGCTTCTAAACGCGTTCCAAATTAGAATGAGGAGGCCTTGATTGTCATTGCTGCCTTGTGTCACATTAATTCCGTGACAAAACATTAAACCGGTACACTTAAATGGCAATTTATATCATTTAAATGTTTACAGCCGGGGCTGGCCCATCACTCACTTAAATGTGACTTTCTGACAGCTAATTTTCCTTCTAATTCTCTCTCACTCTCTTAATTATAACTTTCAATCAGGGAGGAATGGCGGAGAGAGAGAGAAAGCGAGAGAGGGAGAAAAGAGAGAGCGAAAGAAAGAGATGGGGAAAGAAAGGGAGTGCGAGAAGAACGAGATTCAGAGAGAGAGAGAAGGAGGCGAGCGAGAAAAAGAGAGAGTGCTAGACGTCTGCTGCCTGTCTGCCATCCTAACATCTCCCCCTGACGGGGCGATCGAGCCTCAGCCTGATGGTAAACTGTGAACCCTCTTGTATAATGACTTTATGAGCCGTGGAAACAATATCAAGAAATTGGTCGGTGTCAAGGAGAGAGAGAAAAAGCCCTGGGGCGGCAGAGCACCGAAAGGTCTCTGGGTTTTAATGTGGAACTGGGTCTGCGTCCTAAATGTAACCATGTTCACTATATATATATATATATATATATATATATATATATATATATATATATATATAGCGCCCTATGGGCCTGCACTAACTAGGGAATAAGGTACCAACATTGGGATGCAAGCTGGGAAGTGGAGTGGAGGAAGAACACTATTAAAATGAGGACTGGGAACATTTGTTATATAAGTGCATAACAAATTGTGTGAATAGGTTTATGGTTATTATACGTCATGGTTATTTTTGTAAATGTACAACAATTATACTTCTGCAATTATAGTTTAGCAACCTGGAAACATATGGTGAAATTAGTAGCCATAGATAGCTAAATTATTTTTCCCTTTTAAAACACACAATAAAATATGAGAGAATACCAATGTTTTGGGAGTAATTATTAACAATAAGACCAAACAGAGCACCCCTGGGACAGAGCACCCCTGGGACAGAGCACCCCTGGGACAGAGCACCCCTGGGACAGAGCACCCCTGGAACAGAGCACCCCTGGGACAGAGCACCCCTGGAGCCTCCTTAGGTGCAGAGTCCAGGCTTCTTGTCCGACATAAACACACTTATGTTAATACATTCAAAGCTCTGTGTCAGAGAGTGATCCGTTTTATTAGGGCTACATGTCTATTAGAATCCAGGACAGGCCTCTTAATGACAAGCTGACTGGGGGCCGATGGGGGACCGGTGTGTGTGAGTTTGTGTTCGTTCATTTTGTGCATGTGTGTGTGTGTGTGTGTGTGTGTGTGTGACAGAGAGAGATCAGTTCATTATGCGCTAGGCCTGACCTTTGATGGGGCCCTGCTCCCTCTGTTTCTAAACTAATGCAGAGTCTGATGGCCATTTAATGTGCGCTGCAATCTCCTGTCAATCAAGGCAGGGAAACAAAGAACAGCCTGTGTTATTGCAGCACCCTCTCCAGAGGCCCGCCTTTATGGTAATGAGGTTCTAGCATTTGGGGAGAGGGAGAGGGGAATAGTATTGTGTGTGTGCGTGTGTGTCTGTCTCTGACTGAGATGCAATCGTTTGGTAGTGTCTAGAATTCCCCTCTCTCATCAGTGATTCAGGGTGCGTTTGGTAGTGCCTGCGGAGGTATAGTGAACTATACCTCCGACTTTCAAATCCTCTCAGTCTGTGCTGCTAAAAGAGAGGCCCATTGGCAATTCTACCCTGTGTTCTCCCAGACCCGTTTGATCAACAAGCAAAACGGTTGTGGGAGAACCATCTCTTTCATTTATTATTATTTTTTTTTTTTAATTGTGTGGGGGGGCAGTGTATTTTACAATAGTTCTCTTTTGTTTGACTTTAATCCCATCCTTCTGCTACCCTCAACCCCCCTTTGCCATATAGTTCTCAACTGTGCTGTGATGTTTGACAACGTTTCTGAACCTTTCTATTCTCGTAGTTTCTACAGATAGTAAATTAAAGATGACCATTTTTGCTAAAAGTATTATTATATTAAAAACCCTTCTTCGTTTAGATAAAGATCTTTCAGCCACCAAGCCTTCATCTAAAAACCCTTCTTCATCAGAGACAGAAGTCTTGTGTAGACTAGAGACAGAAGTCTTGTGTAGACTAGAGAGAGACAAGAGAGAGACAGAAGTCTTGTGTAGACTAGAGAGAGACAAGAGACAGAAGTCTTGAGTAGACAAGAGAGAGCCAGAAGTCTTGTGTAGACTAGAGAGAGCCAGAAGTCTTGTGTAGACTAGAGAGACAAGAGAGAGACAGAAGTCGTGTGTAGACTAGAGCGAGCCAGAAGTCTTGTGTAGACTAGAGAGAGCCAGAAGTCTTGTGTAGACTAGAGAGAGACAAGAGAGAGACAGAAGTCTTGTGTAGACTAGAGAGAGACAAGAGATAGCCAGAAGTCTTGTGTAGACTAGAGAGAGACAAGAGACAGAAGTCTTGAGTAGACAAGAGAGAGCCAGAAGTCTTGTGTAGACTAGAGAGAGCCAGAAGTCTTGTGTAGACTAGAGAGAGACAGAAGTCTTGTGTAGACTAGAGCGAGCCAGAAGTCTTGTGTAGACTAGAGAGAGCCAGAAGTCTTGTGTAGACTAGAGAGAGCCAGAAGTCTTGTGTAGACTAGAGAGAGACAAGAGAGAGACAGAAGTCTTGTGTAGACTAGAGCGAGCCAGAAGTCTTGTGTAGACTAGAGAGAGCCAGAAGTCTTGTGTAGACTAGAGAGAGCCAGAAGTCTTGTGTAGACTAGAGAGAGACAAGAGAGAGACAGAAGTCTTGTGTAGACTAGAGAGAGACAAGAGAGAGACAGGAGTATTGTGTAGACTAGAGAGAGCCAGAAGTCTTGTGTAGACTAGAAAGAGCCAGAAGTATTGTGTGGACTAGAGAGAGCCAGAAGTCTTGTGTAGACTAGAGAGAGCCAGAAGTCTTGTGTAGACTAGAGAGAGCCAGAAGTCTTGTGTAGACGAGAGAGAGACAGAAGTCTTGTGTAGACTAGAGAGAGCCAGAAGTCTTGTGTAGACTAGAGAGAGACTAGAGAGAGCCAGAAGCCTTGTGTAGACTAGAGAGAGACAGAAGTCTTGTGTAGACTAGAGAGAGACAAAAGTCTTGTGTAGACTAGAGAGAGACAGAAGTCTTGTGTAGACTAGAGAGAGACAAAAGTCTTGTGTAGACTAGAGAGAGACAAAAGTCTCGTGTAGACTAGAGAGAGACAAAAGTCTCGTGTAGACTAGAGAGAGACAAAAGTATTGTGTAGACTAGAGAGAGACAAGAGAGAGCCAGAAGTCTTGTGTAGACTAGAGAGAGCCAGAAGTCTTGTGTAGACTAGAGAGAGCCAGAAGTCTTGTGTAGACGAGAGAGAGCCAGAAGTCTTGTGTAGACGAGAGAGCCAGAAGTCTTGTGTAGACTAGAGAGAGCCAGAAGTCTTGTGTAGACTAGAGAGAGCCAGAAGTATTGTGTAGACTAGAGAGAGCCAGAAGTCTTGTGTAGACTAGAGAGAGCCAGAAGTCTTGTGTAGACTAGAGAGAGCCAGAAGTCTTGTGTAGACTAGAGAGAGCCAGAAGTCTTGTGTAGACTAGAGAGAGCCAGAAGTCTTGTGTAGACTAGAGAGAGACAAGAGAGAGACAGAAGTCTTGTGTAGACTAGAGAGAGCCAGACGTCTTGTGTAGACTAGAGAGAGCCAGACGTCTTGTGTAGACTAGAGAGGTACAAGAGAGACAGAATTCTTGTGTAGACTAGAGAGAGACAAGAGACAGAAGTCTTGAGTAGACAAGAAAGAGCCAGAAGTCTTGTGTAGACTAGAGATAGACAAGAAAGAGCCAGAAGTCTTGTGTAGACTAGAGATAGACAAGAAAGAGCCAGAAGTCTTGTGTAGACTAGAGAGAGCCAGAAGTCTTGTGTAGACTAGAGAGAGCCAGAAGTCTTGTGTAGACTAGAAAGAGCCAGAAGTATTGTGTAGACTAGAGAGAGCCAGAAGTCTTGTGTAGACTAGAGAGAGCCAGAAGTCTTGTGTAGACGAGAGAGAGACAGAAGTCTTGTGTAGACTAGAGAGAGCCAGAAGTCTTGTGTGGACTAGAGAGAGCCAGAAGTCTTGTGTAGACTAGGGAGAGACAGAAGTCTTGTGTAGACTAGAGAGAAACAGAAGTCTTGTGTAGACTAGAGAGAGACAGAAGTCTTGTGTAGACTAGAGAGAGCCAGAAGTCTTGTGTAGACTAGAGAGAGCCAGAAGTCTTGTGCAGACTAGAGAGAGACAAAAGTATTGTGTAGACTAGAGAGAGCCAGAAGTCTTGTGTAGACTAGAGAGAGACTAGAGAGAGACAGAAGTATTGTGTAGACTAGAGAGAGCCAGAAGTCTTGTGTAGACTAGAGAGAGACTAGAGAGAGACAGAAGTCTTGTGTAGACTAGAGAGAGACAGAAGTCTTGTGTAGACTAGGGAGAGACAGAAGTTTTGTGTAGACTAGAGAGAGCCAGAAGTCTTGTGTAGACTAGAGAGAGAGAAGTCTTGTGTAGACTAGAGAGAGCCAGAAGTCTTGTGTAGACTAGAGAGAGCCAGAAGTCTTGTGTAGACTAGAGCGAGCCAGAAGTCTTGTGTAGACTAGAGAGAGCCAGAAGTCTTGTGTAGACTAGAGAGAGACTAGAGAGAGACAGAAGTCTTGTGTAGACTAGAGAGAGACAGATTCCTGAGGTGAGATCCAGCAGGCAGCAGGGTTATTGATGGGCCAATTAGCAGCCACTGTCTGTTTCATCCTGTTCCACCGGGAATCATCTGATAATTAATGAATAATTTAGCATGCCTTTATGTAAATGCCTGGCAGGGGGTGGATGGCAGCGAAATATCACGACACTACTGTTATCAGGAGGCTTCTATCCCCAACTGCTGTGTATCGTCTAAGGTTTAGAGATCCCTTTGTTGCCAACTGACAATTGTTTGTTGCCTAGTCATGTGTAAAGCTTTAAATGCCAGACATTTCACATTTTTATAGTGGTGAATTATTACCAATAATATATATAGATTTTTAAATCTGGCTCTAAATGACACAAAACATTCTATTAATAGATTTCTGGGGGGAGAAAAGTGGGGTGTAATTTCCCCGGCTCTCATTTTAGCAATCCTGTATTCCTCAAATTCCTCTGTCTGGGTTGTGATGTTGGTTCCAATGGAAACACAGGATTGGGTAACAGTGACGGCACGCCATGCTCACGTTTCCTCTACGGCTGTCTGATGTTACAGAGAGGAAGGGGAGCGGGGCTACCTTCATATACACAGGGGCTCAGGGGTGACCTGTGTGTGTGTGTGTCTAAGCTTACAGTAGTGTGTGTGCGTGTGTGCATGTGTTCGGGGGTGACCTGCTCTGACCAAGAAACACTTGACTAATAGTGTGTGCCGACTGGTTGCGACTGTGTTACGGTCTGGGTCGGGTCAGCCAAAAGCTGCCAGACTTCCTGTGCTGCTGAGCTGGGCCGTGTGTGAGCCGCTCACAGCTGCCTGCCCCATGGAATTGTGGGAGATCTGGGATATGACTGCAGCCTTCCCGTTGACAGACGTCCGGAGGGAGAGACTAGGTTCAGCCGCCGTTCGACCCTTAACTCTCCCAAATGAATTGAATCATTTTGAAAAATGATTAAATGATAAAAACGTAATGTTTACCAAAGACATGTAACAGATAGCAAAGTAACAATGTAGAGGCTCTATCATCTTTCCTATTAGCGACAGACACATTTCTTCCTACCTTCAGTCCAGAATAGGCTAATAGTGGTAAAACTAGGACAGTGGGACTGACCACCAACCAGTGACATACATGTAACTGCCAAAATAATGGAAACACTTGAGTAAATGAGGGATACAAAGTATAATGAAAGCAGGTGCTTCCACACAGGTCGGGTTTCTGAGTTCATTTCAGCAATTAACATCCCATCATGCTTTGGGTCATGTATAAAAATGCCTAGTTGCTGATTATTTTGGCTACCATGTCTAGAAGAAGAGATGTCAGTGACTTTGAAAGAGGGGTCTCAAAGGACCATAAGGGGTTTAAAGGGTGTGTGCGTGTGTGTTTGGTTTGACTATCCTTTATTTAACTAGGCAAGTCAGTTAAGACAAATTCGGCCTACCCCGGCAAAACCCTAACAACGCTGGGCCAATTGTGTGCCGCCCTACGGGACTCCCAATCACGGCCGGTTGTGATACAGCCCGAAATCGAACCAGGGTCTGTAGTGACGCCTCTAGCACTGAGATGCAGTGCCTTAGACCGCTGCACCACTCGGGAGCCCCCAAGGATCAGAAGTCCTCACAAGGATAGTTAAACAAGGAAAATGGGAATATTTCGCCATTCCCCCAGGGAAAGGCTATTTTAGGCTTAGTGGTTAGATTTAAGGTTAAGGTTACAATTGGGGTTAGGAGTTAAGATTAGAGTTAGGGGTTAAGGTTAGATTAAGATTTATAGGGTTAGGTTTAGGGAAAATATTAATTTGAATGGTAATCAAGTGTTTGGTCCCCAGATGGATAGTAAAACAAACATATGTGTATGTGTGTCTCAGTCACCAGGACTCAACCCAAATGAACACGTGAGATTCTGGAGCGTGCCTAAAACAGCGTTTTCCACCACCTTCAACAAAACACTGAATTATGGAAATTCTTGTGGAAGAATGGTGTCACATCCCTCCAATATAATTCCAGACACTTGTAGAATCTATGCCAAGGGGGCATTGAAGCTGTTCTGGCTCGTAGTGGCCCAACGCCCTATTAAGACTCTTTATGTTGGTGTTTCCTTTATTTTGGCGGTTACCTGTACATTGTCCATACATCGAACTTTATAGGGGTGGATTTCACTGCTCTTAATGGGGTGCCACTGAATGCTTTCCTCTTCCTTACCAGGCCCTAAAAAACCTTTTTAACCTTTTTAAGGACTTAAGGAAACCTGTCTGTAAGAATGTTAAAATGTCACATAACAAATCAATCCACCCATTTGCATGTGTGGGATCGAACACACATGTCCAGTGCAGGCTGAGTGACAGCCCTATTGATTACAACTAGATTAGGGCGGACATTCATCAGGCTTATGCACTCCTACACTCCTCAGAAACGATCTACTCACAACACAATGGACAGAGTCAAATCAGATACCCACACTGTATATAGACAGAATATTCAACAGCTCAGATCCCAGCTAAGAATCCCCCCTTCCAGATCCCAGATAAGAATCCCCCCCTTCCAGATCCCAGCTAAGAATCCCCCCCTTCCAGATCCCAGCTAAGAATCCCCCCCTTCCAGATCCCAGCTAAGAATCCCCCCCCTTCCAGATCCCAGCTAAGAATCCCCCCTTCCAGATCCCAGCTAAGAATCCCCCCCTTCCAGATCCCAGCTAAGAATCCCCCCCTTCCAGATCCCAGCTAAGAATCACCCCCTTCCAGATCCCAGCTAAGAATCCCCCCTTCCAGATCCCAGCTAAGAATCCCCCCTTCCAGATGCCAGCTAAGAATCCCCCCCTTCCAGATCCCAGCTAAGAATCCCCCCTTCCAGATGCCAGCTAAGAATCCCCCCCTTCCAGATCCCAGCTAAGAATCCCCCCCCTTCCAGATCCCAGCTAAGAATCCCCCCTTCCAGATCCCAGCTAAGAATCCCCCCCTTCCAGATCCCAGCTAAGAATCCCCCCCTTCCAGATCCCAGCTAAGAATCCCCCCCCTTCCAGATCCCAGCTAAGAATCCCCCCCTTCCAGATCCCAGCTAAGAATCCCCCCTTCCAGATGCCAGCTAAGAATCCCCCCCTTCCAGATCCCAGCTAAGAATCCCCCCTTCCAGATGCCAGCTAAGAATCCCCCCCTTCCAGATCCCAGCTAAGAAGCACCCCCTTCCAGATCCCAGCTAAGAATCACCCCCCATTCCAGATCCCAGCTAAGAATCACCCCCTTCCAGATCCCAGCTAAGAATCCCCCTTCCAGATCCCAGCTAAGAATCCCCCCTTCCAGATCCCAGATAAGAATCCCCCCCTTCCAGATCCCAGCTAAGAATCCCCCCCTTCCAGATCCCAGCTAAGAATCACCCCCTTCCAGATCCCAGCTAAGAATCCCCCCCTTCCAGATCCCAGCTAAGAATCCCCCCCTTCCAGATCCCAGCTAAGAATCACCCCCTTCCAGATCCCAGCTAAGAATCCCCCCTTCCAGATCCCAGCTAAGAATCCCCCCTTCCAGATGCCAGCTAAGAATCCCCCCTTCCAGATCCCAGCTAAGAATCCCCCCCTTCCAGATCCCAGCTAAGAATCCCCCCCTTCCAGATCCCAGCTAAGAATCCCCCCCTTCCAGATCCCAGCTAAGAATCCCCCCCTTCCAGATCCCAGCTAAGAATCCCCCCCTTCCAGATCCCAGCTAAGAACCCCCCCCTTCCAGATCCCAGCTAAGTAACACTATCAGATCAAACAACCAACCCACAACTTACAGAAATCCCCATGATACCCATATAATATTTCCACCCCAACCTCAAAAGTTCCAAAAGAATAATAACTCTCTCTCCCTCCGTCTCCCCTACCCCCCCCTTTCTCCTCCACTCCTTTCCAGGCATCTCCTGCTCCTTTCATCTGGGGTTTCGTTTTGCTGCGTTTGACGAGTGTCTGATTAAAGGACCTATTAGCTTGACGTAGCCGAGGAGCACGACGTCAGTTTGCAGCAGGTATGTGAATAAAGGAAATGGAATGTTAGCTTCCACGGCTGCTGCCTCCTCCTTGGCTCTCATTCATTACGTCATGCCCCAGTTCCCCTCTCCCGTCCTGGGGGCCCAGGCTCTGAGCTCTGCCTCTGTGGCCCCTCATTGGGAAAACTCCCCCCCCCACACACACAAGCACGTGCCCCCGTGCACATGCACCTTTTTCCTCTTTCTCTCCCTCGCTCCCCAATCACGCAGCTTACAACCCTGAGACTTCTGGGTACAGGTCATCAGGCAGACACACACACACTGTAACACTGCGCTGAGTGGAACCTGACACACACACACGTCTCGCTGGTCTAAGTGGAACCCGAGACGAGACAGCAGGGTGAATATCCTGCTTGGCCGGTGACGAGAAGCAGAGTGAGCTGTGATTGTGTAAAATCTCCCCAAAACAAACATGTCACAGAGTATTTGGAGGGACTTGGAGGGAGGCCTGGCATATACTGTACTGTAGACTGTGGGTCGAGTCTAAAGTGGTGTGTATGATTCATGGTAAAGAGCAGACAGTGGGAAAGTGCTATGGTTCTGATTCAATTAACCAATGCAATAAAGCTTTGACATGGCCCACACAGACGTCAACTCTGGGACAAAACGATTTTGCGTGACAGCCTACATCAGTTCCCAACTTCCATATGAAAAACGACTAGTGCCCTCTAAAAGACGCCGAAATCCACAGAAGTGGGTCTGACGAAGATTAACGCAGGACTACCCAACTGTGTTTCAGTTACACAAACAAACACACCATCCCAAACCCACCCAACCAATCACAGCTCCAGACTGAGGGTCAAACTAAGCAGGAAGAACGGGTGATGAGTAAAACGGTTCATCAACAGACCTATAGCTCCATTTCCGAGACGAGCATCACTCACCTAGAATAAGGCTAACAAGCTAACACACACATCACCACTGTTAGCATCTACAGTAAGTCTGTGAGTAACAGATGAATAAAAGCTCCGTAAACACTCCGGGCGTATCCCAGGGACAGGCATACAAGTACGGTACCATTAGTTGGAGTTAGCGGCAGACCGTATTGGATGGGGAATTGATGGGATAGCTGTTGGGAGAGACAGAGAATGGAGAACGAGGCTGTCTCAAATGACTGTGGAGCAGACTGGAGTGGTTAGTTAGGGGGTCTGACAGGCGTGCTCCGTGTCCACTCAGAGTGCTCTCTTTCTGGGTAACGCAGTGGATGTGATTGGGTTACGGATTGAAGGTGCTCAGATGATTCAAATATATTATGGAGGTGACTAACTTGTACTCTAAACCCCCTTTATTTCTGCCGGAGAGGTTCATTCATTCAGGTGAACGACACGTGGGCGAGCGGACCACTTAATAATAATAATAATATATATATATATATAAAATAGAGGAACACTTACTGTACTATTAGTATGCGTTTTGGTGGTGGAAGTAGAAATAGGAAATGACGTCACACGGACATCTAAAGTGCAGGATATCATTTTTTTTTTTTATCAGTAAACGGTGAAAAGAGAATCCGTACACTCCAACTAACAAATCGGGAAAAGTATGTTATTTGGGCCTTCCCAAAAACAGAAGCCCCAGGCTAGATTCGAAGTTCTACCCCAATCTAAAGCCTCTTGAGCTGGGATAGCTTTTACACTTATCCCCTGATGTAAATGGTTCAGACTCCTACAGGATGTGCTATTGAATAGACTATAGGATAGAGAGAGTAAAGAGAGCCGACTGTATGAAAAGAAGAACCACTACCGGACGCCCATTACCGGCAAACAGCTGTGTTCACTTCACATGGAAAATAAACCTCGAAGTTAAATATATAGAGAGAGACGAGACTTCCACGGTACATAACCAATTATCAATGCTATCAATATCTTTACACAGTGAATAAAATAAACATGTAACAGTAAAATTCGATCCAGTACAGATTGGGACACTGGAAGAATAAAATAATTAGAATTATGACCGATTTAAGATTTTCATGCAGAAATCATACGAAATTATTATTATTTGAGGTTTTCTCAGTTGAATTTCCCCCATCGAATCTCACTGTAGATCCCTACCGGTTTATCATGTGCAACTAGAGATATTAGAAAAGAATAATTGCACCTTTAAACATGACTTTTGTTAAGCTGCTCCAGTGTTAATAAAGTTGTGATGACCTTCCACATCAGGCAGGAAGGTGGTTTGTGATGAGAAAACGAGATGAGCTGAGCTGAGATGAGAGCATAGTAAGTAGAGTGAATAGAGACGACTGGGGGATTGATGTCTGTAGAGGAGGAAGGGGAGCTGATATTGGGGGTCATTGAGCCCTGTGTGATGGATGACCTAAACTTGAAGTCCTTGTCAAACGCCACGTCTTTGAAATGCAGACCTGAGTGTAGATGAGGGTCAGTGTGCGTGTAGAGTGTGTGTGTGTGTGTGTGTGTGTGTGTGTGGAACATTAATTCCTGCATGCTTGACTGGACACCTAGGCTAGGGACGGAGCGGGGTAAAGATGCTACCTGTCCCACAATCCACCTCAAACACCCAGAGAGAGAGAGAGAGAGAGAGAGATAGAGAGAGAGAGAGAGAGAGAGATGGAATATTAGTGAGGGTAAGGAGGGAGAGGGAGAGAGGAAGAGATGGAATATTAGTGAGGGTAAGGAGGGGGAGGGGGAGGGAGAGGGAGAGAGGAAGAGATGGAATATTAGTGAGGGTAAGGAGGGAGAGGGGGAGGGAGAGAGGGAAAAAGAGAAGAGAAAGAAAGCCTCTGCAAAAACTGCAGTGCTGCAGAAAAGCCTCCTGCCAGGCCATGCATGGGCCGAGAGAGAGAAAGAGAGAGAGCGTGGGGAAGGGAGAGAGAGATAGAAAGAGAGAGAAGGGAGAGAGAGATGATGGGGAGAGAGAGAGAGAGAGAGAGGGGAAGGGAGAGAGGGGAAGAGAGAGAGAGAGAGATCGAGAGATGATGGGAGAGAGAGAGAGAGATAG
The DNA here is from genome assembly GCF_901001165.1 of Salmo trutta. Taxonomy (NCBI): domain Eukaryota; kingdom Metazoa; phylum Chordata; class Actinopteri; order Salmoniformes; family Salmonidae; genus Salmo; species Salmo trutta. The sequence goes on from NC_042960.1 coordinate 8,712,748, forward strand.
ATAGAGAGAGGATGGGAGAGAGGAAGCAAGAGGGAGAGAGACAGCATTAGCGAGTGAGTGTGTCAGCGGCCATAGATCATGCCATTTCTCAGGCTCCCTCAGCCTCAGCCTCCTCCATTACATCACTGAAGAGGAGGAGGAGAGAGCAGGAGGAGGAGGAGGAGGGGTTAGAGCTCGTAAAACACAGAGCACACAGTAAACATGTCTGCCCTCGCATATGACAATACCCCTTCAGAGAGCGCTGGCTGATGTTGACCAGACGCTGTAGCTCGTTCCCACCCTGCCTGCAGGCCCTGTACTGTTATACATGCCGGTTGGATGGATCAGCGCTAAGCTAGGCTAACGCTACGTTAGGCTAACTCGGTGCTCTCACTCATTAACTCAGGAACTATGCTGTTAGCAGTTAGCGGTATTAGCGGCTAACCTCAACTCTCACAGCGGTCCCTCTGGGGGTCCTGGGAGAGAGAGAGGGAGTGAGCATTACGGGTGTCCCCGTGCTAGAGCCTGCCTGATTGTATTGGGAGAGAGAGTTGTGGGGATGAGAGGTATAATGTAAACATGGGTGAACTTTGACTCCGTGTAGCCGGTGGTCATGCCAGAGGAGCAGAGCAGCCTGGTAGGGTGGCGTGTGGGAAACACACACACACACACACACACACACACACACACACCTTCCCTTCCTTCTGCCACTTCCCACAGCACTGATGACACCTCTGTAGGGGGGAGCGCTATAAATCTGCCAGGGGCACGATACGATCAGCAAAGCAAACATCACTTCAAAATGTCTGATAGGAAGAAAAAAAAACAGTTTGACACACAGCTCAACTCAATCACACCAAAACACCCCCCAATCTACCCCTCTCTGTCACATGCTCATAGACTTCAACCATTTTGGATAATGGCCTGGTCCCATATGTTGACACACTTTGCGTGAGGGGCTGTCAGCATATTGAGTTGACAGACCTCAGTGATTGGACAGAGAAGGACAGTGAGTAGGGTGGCTAACGTTATGGGGCCTCAGTGCTTGGACAGAGAAGGACAGTGAGTAGGGTGGGTAACGTTATGGGGCCTCAGTGCTTGGACAGAAGGACAGTGAGTAGGATGGGTAACGTTATGGGGCCTCAGTGCTTGGACAGAGAAGGACAGTGAGTAGGGTGGGTAACGTTATGGGGCCTCAGTGCTTGGACAGAGAAGGACAGGGAGTAGGGTGGGTAACGTTATGGGGCCTCAGTGCTTGGACAGAGAAGGACAGTGAGTAGGGTGGGTAACGTTATGGGGCCTCAGTGCTTGGACAGAAGGACAGTGAGCAGGGTGGGTAACGTTATGGGGCCTCAGTGCGTGGACAGAGAAGGACAGTGAGTAGGGTGGGTAACGTTATGGGGCCTCAGTGCGTGGACAGAGAAGGACAGTGAGTAGGATGGGTAACGTTATGGGGCCTCAGTGCTTGGACAGAAGGACAGTGAGTAGGATGGGTAACGTTATGGGGCCTCAGTGCGTGGACAGAGAAGGACAGTGAGTAGGGTGGGTAACGTTATGGGGCCTCAGTGATTGGACAGAGAAGGACAGTGAGTAGGATGGGTAACGTTATGGGGCCTCAGTGCTTGGACAGAGAAGGACAGTGAGTAGGGTGGGTAACGTTATGGGGCCTCAGTGCGTGGACAGAGAAGGACAGTGAGTAGGGTGGGTAACGTTATGGGGCCTCAGTGCTTGGACAGAAGGACAGTGAGCAGGGTGGGTAACGTTATGGGGCCTCAGTGCTTGGACAGAGAAGGACAGTGAGCAGGGTGGGTAACGTTATGGGGCCTCAGTGCTTGGACAGAGAAGGACAGTGAGTAGGGTGGGTAACGTTATGGGGCCTCAGTGCTTGGACAGAGAAGGACAGTGAGTAGGGTGGGTAACGTTACGGGGCCTCAGTGAGTAACACCATGTGGGTCAAGTTAAAGTGTCTCTCGTCTCTCAGCGCGGCCAGGCCCATGCTTTTAAGGTTGGCTCACTGATCCCGGCTGGCTGGCGTAGTAGGCTCACAGCCAACCGCCGGCGTACGAGAGTGTGATGCTCCCAACAAACAAACGGTGTGTGTGTGTGTGTGTGTGCGTCCCCATTACTGTACTTCACACTAAAGGACAAGCTGCCGTCAACAGACACTCCACAGAGAAGACGACCGTCTCGTCTGTTCCAGTTACCTGAGGGGAGTGTTCCTGTCCGACTGCCTGAGAGATATTTGACACTTCCAAAGAGACTAGGAGAAGCCGTGGCGGAACCGGAGGGCAGACCTGTGTTCAACTCTGTCTCGCTCAGCTTCTGCTCCATCAGTCAACTGGTTTGACCCACCAAGCAGCCCCTGAGTGGAGTCTCCCCCCTCTACATTTCTCTCTCTCTGGGTGGTTTCGTGGATGTTCCTGTCACTCCTTCTGCTGGGCAGAATCTTTCTAAAGAGGTCAGAGCGTGTTCTTACGGCCTGACGGTCCTTTCCCATGCGTGTAGTTTACTGGGCTGTCAGCAGAGGTACAAGAGATTAGATGAGTGAGAGGAGCCACCCTGAAGGAGTACAATAAACTGAAGGGGAAATATGTATTCATCATGTTCAAATATTCATCCTATTCAGACATCTATCAGATCAGGACATAGTCCACTTCCAGGTTGGGCATGTTTGTGAATAGTAGAACCAGTAGGAACCAGTAGCCCCTGTGGCTGGTTAAGCCAAAGTACATGATCACCTGCTATTGCCCTAATCATAAACCGATCTGAGAGAGAGAGAGAGAGAGAGAGAGAGAGAGGAGAGAGAGAGAGAGAGAGTGATGAGGAGAGAGGAGGAGAGACGAGAGGAGAGAGG